>NW_017300081.1:154081-234871 GCF_001594075.2 Trachymyrmex cornetzi | reverse complement strand
CTCTCCCCCTCCCCCCCCCCCCCTCTGCCTCCCACCCCCCCCCCCCCCCCCCTCTCTCTCTCTCTCTCTCTCTCTCCTTTCTCGTCGTCGCCTCTCTTTTTCACTGTCGGTCTTGCACGACGGCGGCGCTCCGCTCCGATCCGATTCGAATAATGCGTACGCTAGACGTCACAAGTGTTATCCGTTTAATTCTCCGCCTAGAGAAAACGCTTTTCGAAAGAGCGAGATATTTTTGTGTGTACGAATTGAACGCCACGCGATATAGGCGTACGTAGATAAGTGGCCTCCGCATCGCTTCTAATTTACCTAGCAGCGCGTAATTCTTATCTATTCTCCTAATGCCACGCAAGATAGGAACGCCGTTGCTACCTAGAGTGCCTAGAGTTTCGTTCGAGTAGATATCTTTACCCCTATACAGCACGGGGGATCGATTGTGTATCTTGAAACGAAATGAAGATTACAAAAGAACAAATTTAGTTGGTGTTAATCAATGAAATTATAAATATTCTTAATCTATATATATATAAATTTGATTTTTGTAATTTTCATCTCGTTTCAAGGTACACAATCGATTCTCTGATTATTCCAGTAACATTGCAAATATTGCTGGAATTGTTGGAAAACTTCTGTGCTGTATAGGCCACGACCAATTTTCGGTCAATTAACGTTCAGACGCGGATGCACTTTTTACTCGCCGAAAAGAAAAGAAGAAAGGAAAAAAAGAAGAAAAAGAGCGTCCGTTCTGTAACGGGTTCGTGACGCATGCCGTTTACGCGCTTACGCCATTTCTCCTTGCCTCTCCCACCTCTCCTTTCTCGCTCTCTTTCGCCGACGCACTTCCCTTCAGGTGGCCCTTCGAGTATTCCCTCCCCTCCCCTCCCGCGTCCTTGTTTACAATCTTTCTGACTCGGGCGAGAGTCTCGGAATCGCGGAATCGCGGCCGCTCCGGCCGAGAGCACCCGGACTGGTTGCCCTCGGTGGTCGAACGGAACTCTCTCGCCGCGTGTTTCCCAGCGTGCAGCGCACGCCTTATCAAGAATAATTTCTCGTATCTACACCGCGTATATACTTCCTCTCTCGCTTACGCGCTTTACCTGATTCGACCTGCTCTCGGCTTTGACGCCAGCCGTTCTCGCCCACGTCATTACGCGCGTTTGCTCTGTCTCCGCGTACTTCCCTTTCTTCTCCCTCCCTCTCTCTCACTTGTATGGTTTTTATTTTACTCTCTCATACTCGTTTCTATCAATTTAGTTTAATTTTAATCTTGGTTCAGCTAACTCTTCTTTTTCTAGTTCTAAGAATTATGCTCATTTTCATCAATGTCAATGTTTAGTGGATTTATTTTATAAATTAACTTTAATCTCGGTTCAACTTACTTTTCATCTTTTTCTAGATTTAAAGATTAGAAAAAGATGAAGAGTAAATTGAACCCAGATTAAAGTTAATTTATATTGGTAGAAACAGGAATTAAACATGCACGGAAAGAATAATTTTGTTGAAATATCTAAAAATTGAAGGTATAGAATACGGATCTGAAAATAATTTTGTTGGACCATTAAAGTAATTATATTGAACGTTCAAGCTGGTTGTTAGAATGTCGAAACTTTCTGAAACATTGTCATCATGCTTGAGCATTCGATGCAATGTAATTGTTTTTATAGTTCAACGAAATTATTTTTAGATCTGTATCTACCTAAGTTATCAGCAAAACTGTTCTTTTCGTGTCTATTTTTTTATTTTATACTTGTTTTATATTTTATATTTGCTACTAATTTGGTCTTATATTTTCTATCAGAAGCTATCTATGCATGTACTTTGTATCTAATAATATTGAGGAGACTTGTCTCAGAACGTTTCATAAACGACTCATTTCTTTTTCTCTTTTTCCGCCCTTTTTCTCTCTTTCTTGTAAGCCTGGAATTTTCTGAAATAAAAGATTCCCAGAAAGACTGATTCATACTCAACCTTCATAGCAACGTGAGCTTTTTAATTTTTTTAAGCTCATTTCTATCAATGTAGATTAATTTTAATCTCGATTTAATTTACCTTTTTTTAATTCTTAGAATTGGAAGAAGATGAAAAGTAAGTTAAAACCAAGATTAAAGTTAATCCACGTTGGTATAAATGGTCATTATTATAGTAGACGTGAGAATCAAGAAGGCTTACAAATTTAAGTATTAGTCGCCTGATATATATTTATTACGAATACATATGTATATTTATATATGTATGATATATGAAAGAATAAATGTGATATTTCGTGTTAAAGAATGCAAAAGAAATAGCATTTTATTTATTTCATATTAATACTTTCGAATTATAAAATTTCCGAAATGTTTTTTCAATTAAAGTTGAAACAGATACTTTAGTTTTATTTCCAGTGTAAAGGCTAGTTTCTGGAACTATTGTACATCCACTATACATGCTAGAGAACTAATTCAAGAAAAGTAATGGTTATGGCCTCATGGCAAGAGAGTGCAAATCATTGCGAAGTTATCTAACACTGAAAATTAGAGACAACGTCGACGCATTAAGCTTCAAGAATACAGTTGGATAACAAGTTTTTTTTTTTTAAATTATATTGAACGAAATATTTTTTTCTTGATAGAAATTCAGCCTCCAATCAAGCTAAGATGTCAGAAGTTAAAGATGAAGACTGAAGCGGATGAGGATTTCCCGCGTAGTTTCCGCTAAATCAAATCCATCGTAAAACATGAAATTTCTTAGGACCTCCCATGATGTTAAAACGTCCTGCGCGAGCTGCTTATTTTTGATACACTCGATTAGAAGGCACGCCGGATGAGTTTAATAGATGCTTCTCCTTTTCTCAGTGAGTTCCTGCTTTCAGACACGTCCGCAGTTTAATATCGCCGTTAACGTCGATCGTGTAATTCTTTCTGTATCTTGCAAGCATTTTTTCATGACCATCGTAACGGACCGTGAGCGATAATGAATTCCGCCTCTTCCCCGCCCTCCACATGTCCTATTTGTATCTATGGATGTAGATCGATATATTCTATGATCTAAGTTTATCTATTACATCTTACCTTGTTTCATTATGTGTGTCTTAATATATGACTACCAAATAAAAATCTTATTTTCTACTCTTGCATATCTCTGCCACGCATATCATGTTTAAAATTCTCTATCGTCTATTTTCTTATATCATATTTTATATATTATATATTAAATTATACATTACATAATTTTGTAGGCTTTTTCATGTTTTTTATATTAACTGTATCGGTAATAAAATCTTATAAGTTTTACTTTTTTATAATTTCTGCTAAAGTATATATAATTCCATTTATAATTACAGAAAAAATATTATAATTATTTATCACCCTGGAGGAATTCAGCATTAGATATAAATTGCACTTTTTAATTTTTAATTAATTTTTAATCGAGATAATTAAAAAATATAATACAGTTTGCCATTATAATCTCATTAATATTAAATAAGGGATCTTCCGTTTAAAATACATGACGTTCAAACATTTAATATTATATTATTATGCTTCTTCATGCTATCTATAAATGAAAGTACTTATATGACGTTTGATCACACTGTTTATATTTACGAGTAACAATTGCAGTTAGTGCGCTCTAAATTTACTATTTCACTCTACCTTGTTTTGTTACATTCTTTCGAAACATTTGCGCGATATTAATCAGGAGACGGTAGTGGCTCCGGCGGTAGTGGCTCCGGCCATGTTCAAAAAAAAGAGACACTACAAGTCTCTTATCCCGAGCCACCAAAGTCCATTTTTGGGGTAAATATATCTTTAAGGAGGTTCTCTCACGTTTGACGAAATATAAAACAAGTCTGTAGTATACATGTAATACAAAAGTTAATAATATCAATATCTAGAAAAAATTTAATTAACATTTACCGTACCATATTTTGAAGATATTTAATTCTAAATTTTTATAGAATTTTACATTACACAAGTTGAAAATATAACCTTATTCTGTAATTATTCTCTTTTAAATTGAGATACTTGCGTATAAGACAGCAATTTAAAAATCACTATAATTATAAAGTAAACACTTAAGTTTGTTCTCGTAAAGTTTCATTTAAACTGACCGTATAGTTTACAAGAAATTTATGTTCTTCAATGAAAAAAGCTAGAATATATTAAATGGACGATGCGTATACATCAAATGAGCGTCTTACAACTTTTATTTTGTCATTTTGAAAATATTTAGTAACATAAAATTAACAATAATCATGTATAATAGCATAAGATATTGTTAATCTTTTTATTCCATTATTTTAATTGTTTTACATATTATTATAAATAAACTGTCTATTGACTAGGAAGTAGCGCGAAAACCTTAATACATCTTCCTTTTTTCCTTTCTTGCTTATTCTATATGCTCTCTCCTTCCTACAAATTCTTGAGTCTTATCTGCAACAGAAAAGCGAAATTACACAAAGTCTAATACAGTTGTCATTTAATTGTAAAGAATGATAATGAAAGGAAGTGAACTTCTCGACGATCCTCCAATGCTATATTTTTAATGATTACTAGAGATGATTTTATGACACTAAAAATTACTTTCTGAAACGTTCAAAGTGAATTTTTCATTCTAAAGAACGTAATCCTCTTAAAGATCGAAAATTGAGTTATTCTTTTTCAAGACTGATTCAATTTTCACTTTTTAGAGTGAGATGCCATTCGAAAGAATTTAAGGAGTATTTTAATGTGTGTGTATAATCTATATTTACATAAGACATTAAGACTATTGAGTTTGTAATAAACAATTAACATTAAAATAATGCTAAATTAATGTTGATACATATTGACTTTTCTCTCACTCATAACTGATATTGAATGTTCTTTCTTAATTTGTTTATTTTTTTTTTATTATAATTTATAACTAAAATTATATGTAAAGAGAAGAAATGTCAGGAGAATCGACACAAATTTGTGCGCTCTGAATGCCCAATTCTCCAATTGCTAGCCTTAATTGATACAAACATACTGTAATGTATGCAGAACATTATTGAATTATTGCAGAACTGACGGCATCTGTCAAAATAAGCGAAATAACCAACAGTCGATCGAATGATTAGTTAAGCTTAATTAAGTTATTTGTCATCTGTTCCTAAAAATAGAAGATATTTGGAAAAAGATAGATGGAGCAAATTAAAGTAACTTAAACAAGTTCTTAAAAAGATCATTAATAATGGAATTGTAAGAAACCAATTGGCTTCAAAGTGAAATATACACAGTAAACAATTCACCGATGTGAATTAAGATCGACTGCCCTTGTGACCTACATTTCTACTATAGTGTGCTGTATTACGAAACACACAATATCCGAGATGAACTATTACCTGATGCTTACATTAGCAGTAGCTCACAATTGCTAACTAAATCTATAAAGACTTCCTTTGAGAAAAGAAATGAGACTTGAAATATCTTTATAGTTAACTTTGTGTTGTCACCAAATACTTATCTATGCAATTATGTCTTTAACCTACGCAGCAGTCCTCAAAGCCCCTTTCAGGTAAAAAAGACGAGAGTTAGACGAGAAAAAAGTCCATAATTTTGAAACAGATAATGAAGTTCGAAGCATTGTAAACATCCGCCACGCTCCGTTTGCCTCGCACGCCATTCATTCAGAAAAGTGAAAAGCCAAAGACTTCCGAGTCTACATTCCGCACCTAAATTTCGAAACAAGGAATTCCACTGCGTGATCGAACTCCATCCTTTCTTTTCCATTTTTCGCGTAGGCTAGTAATTATACCTGCGATTTAATATTGTATTTTTACGTTTCTTTGCGTTCTCGCGAGAACACAAACACGCACACGCACACGCGGCAGGCGCGTGCGCGCACAATGCGCTCCGTCTGCACGCGCGATGGACTTAGGGACTTTGTGTGCGTGTGTGTGTGCCTCTCTCTTCTCTCTTTCACTCTCTCCTTCTCCCTCTCTCTCTTTCTCTTTCTCTCTTTCTCTGGGACAATGTACTCTCCGTGCTCACGCACGCGCGCGCGTGTACGTGAAAGCTGCGGCGAGGTCGTCGTGAAGTTCGATGCCTGCCCGAGAGCAGGCGGGCAGGTAGAGACGCACGGGGAAGACCATTCAAAAAAAAAAAATGCATCGCCGCTCTTATTCACTTAAGTATCAGCAATGGGGATGGCTTATCGACTGGCCACGACGAATACCGTTAAAAATTAACGATAACCAAACGGTATCAAGGACTTAATTAGCAACGAATTTTTCTTACGTTTTAATTAGCAATGGATCATTTTTTAAGTTAAAGCCTATGATTGAAGAATGATTTTTTACATCGACATTTGAAGACTAAATTAAAGAGTAAACTGTATAAATATCGAAAATGTAATTGTTAAAAATTAACGATAATAAAGTTGTATCGAAGATTTAATTAGAAACGAGTCTTTTTGGATCGTTTATAAGTAAAGCTTACGACTAAAGGCTGAACAAAAACAATTGATTTTTTTTACATTGAGATTTAAATGAAAGAGTAAATTGTACGAATATCGGAAATATAATAATTATTCATATCTATATTATACTTTTTAATAAAATATAATTGTTTATTTTATTATATTGTATACTTTTTTTACTTGTTCTATTAATTAGAATATCGAGATTGTAATCATATCTATATTATAATACTTTACAATGAAATAATTATTTATAATATAACATCTCTCTCGTAATTAAATACCTTTGTCGAGTCTATTGTTTTATGCATGTATACATATATTGTATCTTCCAAAATTAATACTTTCTAACGATGATAATCTTTTTAAGCATCCATGATTATTAACGACTCCAGCTCATGCTCTCTGGCGTCGCCTTAGTTCCTGCTATCGATGGTTTCCGGGTGGATTTCTAAATATGCTGCGATTAGAAATTTTTTCGCGCATATCGTCCGACAGCGTGGTGCGTCCTTGCTTGTAACGCATGCGAGCGCGGTGCTATGGCGCCCGCGTTCGAGCCACGAAACGAATATGAATCATCATCTCCCGATCGCATCGGCGTGAGTGCGCGAAAAATGCGGGACGTCGCGAATGCGCGCGCACACGTGCACGCGATATTCCGTCCGTTTCCGCGTGTGTGTGCGCGGGATCTATTATAGCGATAGAAATAAATCTACCGTCGACCCCCGAGCTAATGTCGAAATTCTCCCGAGGTACAATACGAATCGTTGTATTGACGTAAAGGTGATGTATGAATTTATGCGTACCGGGCAGTGTTGCGCTTAGATGGTTTTAAAATCATCTAGATGGAGATGAGATGGAAATCCGTAAATCCATCTTAGATGAGACGAAGATTGTTTTTTTAGATGGTTTTGTTTTAAAATAATTATAAACATAAAATGTTGCGCTAACTTGGAAAAAGGATTTATAAACGCTCACATTTTTATTTATAAGTCTTTATTTTTCAAAAACAAAAATTTCTCAAAATTCCCATCCGACAAACGGTTTCGACGAGGTACATATATTTGTTGTCCTATACTAAACAGCCGCTCTACTGGCGCAGATGATGATAAAGAAGTATTATATTTAAAAAATATTTTTTTTACTTTAGAGAAATTTACGAGGGAATATAAATCCTTTGATTTTGAATCTAAATAGAAAGCGTTTTTATGCTGCTGCTGATAATTGGTTGCGTACTAATAAGATCATTTTTTTTCATAAAATCGCGGAAAAAATCTTCATTTCCGTTGCTGCTTGAAGACGATTTGTTTTCTCCTACAGCATTTTTAGCGTGCAAATTATCCACAATTCACTGAAAATCCATAGTTCACGTTAATCACGTTACGTATACATTTTCAGTACTCGCTGAAAATTGTAAGAAAAAGAAAAATGTCACTGAAAATTGTAAGAAACAAACACTGGTATCGGGTAGATATTGGCAAACACGGGCGCAACATTTTGGGCGCGTCTAAGGTTAGGTACGAGTCGTATTCTTTTAAGATCCGATTATCTTGTGGTTTGACTTAACCTTACTAGACTTGATAATGTAAAAATCGTTATTTTCTAGCCGATTTTATGATTAATGAATAAACTAATGGTTTTGTAGTTGTAACTTTAAAAATTATTTACTACAAGTCAGTTTAGTGATTAACTATAGATTAAAGAATATATATTTTTACATTATCTCAAGTTAAGCCTAACCACAGATAATCAACAAATGAAAAACCCGACCTAAGAATAGTAGTACACGTAGTCTTTTTGAGATCATTTTCGGCCATTAATTAAAATTTTATATTTATGAAATTATATTAATAAAAATTGTCATGTCAATTGTGTTGTTTTAGAAATTTTATTAAATATTTATTTTTAATATACATAAAAAAATTATATCCTCTCCTTCCGCCCTTGACTTATTTTTTTTTTAAAGTGTACATATATACTCTTCTTATAATTCAGGTGTAATAACCTTACTTCCGTCCAAATGTTAGCGTTTCGTGATTGTCATTTGAGTTTGCGGCAAAGCTAGCATTCATGCAAATCTTGATTCTCGAGAGGTTTGTTCGCGTTGCTTGAATCTCCCAAAATTATTACTTAACACAATGTCTGTAATGGAGTAGTAAACCTTCAGCCCGGATCCATTAATATATTAATTTTAATTTCGGTTAACTTACTGTTTATCTTTTTCTAATTCTTAGAATTTAGAAAGGTAGAGTGAATTGAGCCGAGATTAAAGTTAATTTTACATTGGTAGAATCGGACCTTAGACTGTAAAAAATTGATCAATTACAATCGAGTGTGAGAATAATTGACTGATCAATTTCTTACAGCTTAAGATTTACTTATTATTATATCTAATTTTATTAAAGAAAAAAAATCGAAGATTTTAAATGCAAAAAATGTAAGCAACACGAACAGACCTGAGAATATAGCTATCCAGCTTTATTACTATTATAGAGTTGCAATAGAAAAATGCTTCGATTTCGATTGAAATTGCTGTTAATATAATTCGTGCAGTCAGTTGTCAACAATCTGATGATTGCGACAGAAACTGGCGTGCGTTTTTCTATTATCTAC
The DNA here is from genome assembly GCF_001594075.2 of Trachymyrmex cornetzi. Classification (NCBI taxonomy): domain Eukaryota; kingdom Metazoa; phylum Arthropoda; class Insecta; order Hymenoptera; family Formicidae; genus Trachymyrmex; species Trachymyrmex cornetzi. The sequence continues at coordinate 225,838 of NW_017300081.1, read as the reverse complement.
TATCATATTAGACACGTCTTTTCATTGAGCCGTATACTGTTGCGAATTGGGCTCGATGAAAAGGAGCCTGAAGTGTTCTCCACCTTTCGTTTCGGTATGATAACTAAAACGTTTACCGATACGCGTTAATGCATTGCAATAAGAAGAAAAAAAAGTCATTCTAGTAGCAGAGAAAGCCGATCTGGATAAAGTGTCGATGCTTTTTCCGTATCTGTATCCATGATCTCGTTGCGCTCGAATTGTATCGTTCGGTTGTTACACACGGGAGCCGTCGCTTTGACTTTGATCGACGAATCCTCGATGGGTTTTGCGAGAGAAATTAGTTCGGAAAACTCATTTTGCGCGTTAACGCTTTCTAAGGTAAATTTATTGTTCACATTTTCTGAACGATCGGGAGCACCCGATATCGAATAAGAAGTAACGCTAGTTTCTGTCTAGTTGGAACATAAATAGCAGGTGCTCGCGCACAGCGTTCCGTTGTGTAATTGCACAGATTTGAAGACTAGTCGATCCTGTTTTCTTCGCCATCTATTATTGAATGGATGCAATCTCTCTGCACGGTGCAGAGTTAAAAATGATACCGCGGCAATATTAGTGTCTAAACTCGAGAGCAACATTTTTAGTTTCGTGGTCGTTACCTGCTTCCGTTCTAAATTTAATTCTTACATGGCAAGAAGGAACATGTCAGTTCTCGGAGAATGAATTTAAAAGTGCACAAATCCTCTGTACCCTTTTACAAAAAACGAGAGAGAGAGAGGAAGTAAAAATTTGCAAATTTGTACAATAATATAATTATGTGCTGTTTCTTCCTATTTTCAGAGAGCTTTTTATCGAGCACTAATCTTATCTTCTTTAACGGGATATATTTCTGACATTTTTTGATGAATTTTAGTTGAACTTTTTCGTACTTTTTTAAAAGAAATGCAAATTTTATTTACAACAATTAGAATTGAAGTTCAAGGGAGGCTCAAGAAAATCTATACATAATTTCAATTAATCTATCTTATTGTTACAAACGCACAAAGATGATAGCTACGTTTTGTGCAAAAATAGAATCTCCTTCTCATTAAATTTTCACTTTGAAATTTGTATTATATTGAAATTATGTTACAAAAGTGGGTTAAATTTTGTTAAATTCCGCGCATATTTATTGTCAGCTGTGGCCCGCCGAAAAGGAAGGCGGAGCCATCTCCAAGGTTGTGACTCGGCCAAGCTCTTCCGAAATCCGAGATATTCCTGTATGATAAAGGCGGTGGCGCCTGAGCCCGTACGAGCTCGGCTAAACGACTTTGCGAAGGTCGAATGCAATCGTGCAACGTTAGCGGCCATTGCGGGAAAGGTCGTTTACTCCTTCGAGTAAACAAAGCTCTCGAATCACTGCCACATAGCGGCAAATCTTCCGCAACTGACACAGCTGCGCTATTTTTTTCGATACACGGAATATACAGTCGTTAACCTTCAAGGTTCCACCTGCAAACATGAGATTAACTTTAATCTCAGTTTAACTATTGCTGTTTATCTTTTTCTAAGAATTTTTTCTTATTCTTTTAAACATTTTTTTTTAATCTTAGAAAATTCTTAGAATTAGAAACAAGTAAACATTAATAGTTAAACTAAGATTAAAGTTAATCTTATATTGGTGGAACTAGATATAAAGTAGTTTAAAGATATGTAAGTTGATAAGTGAAGTATTCAGAATGCTTAAAAAATTTTTTAATTTTATAATTGTTTATAATTTTTATTATTTTTTTACTAATATATTATGTTATAGTTAAGTTTATTAGTATATTAGTTATAAGTTAGTAGTATATTAGTTATACCTTTATGAAACAGAGAAATGAAAACGTAATGAACTTTAAAACTTCTAAGTATCTGGGACAATACTTTTTCTTCTCTTTTTCCAGAACAAGGTTTTAAAGAAAATTATACCGGGGATGCTGTGGCACCCCATCTACTTAAAGGTTAATTGGTATCAAAGGAGCATATTTTTTGCTTTGAAACTTATAATCCTGATCTAATTAAGTGCATATATGTATATATATATATACTGAAAAAAAAATGTACCGTTGATACATTTTTTCCATCTATTAATCGAACTTGCTGTAGCTACGTTCTTCGGCTAATTCAAAGTTGCCCTCTTTCTTTTGGCAGAAATTTAAATGCTATCCTTCGTCGCACCGTCCTAATTTTCTTTGTCATTGTCGCCCACTTCGTTCTCACATCCCTACGAAGGATCTCACTTGATTCGTTATACGTGGATTCGATCGATACGAGCTCTCGCCCTCCGTTGCTTGACGTCATCCTCTTTTTATTTCAATTTATTAAAATCGACGTTAAGGTCGCGCACGCGTTGCACCTTTGATAAACATCGGGGAGTAGGGTGGAAACTTGAAAAAAAAATAACGCGATCGAATTTCGAAAGGTAAATCCCGGGGGGGGGGGGGGGGGGGAAGACATTCTAGCATGACCAGCATGAATGAAGAAGCGTGGCGATCGAGTCATCGCGTCATGTGAACTTTACCATGACTCTCACTTCATGCATACGACGATTCCCCTTCCTTTGTTCCACTCTCTCTCTCTCTCTCTCTCTCTCTCTCTCTCTCTCTCTCTCTTTCTCTGTTTTTCCCTCTGTTTCACTTTTTCCTGGCGTGGGCATTTTTTTTTAAACTAGCGCACGTTGTTTACAATTTATGGCAAAGACGTCATAGCTCAGTCATGGTAATAACGTGATATGACGATAAGAAATCCTTTTGCCGTCAAATGATGAGGGTCATTTGATCTTTTAATCCTTTTGAACAAACGTGAGAACGTTTTTACGCATTACAGGAGATAAAATTCACCGTAAATACGTATTTGGCACTCTCATGAGTTGATTCGTAAACAAAAACTGTCCGCAGATAAATAATCGGGAAATCGCGAATGCGTCATCCACATCGTACGTTATCCACGTCGCATGAGTCAAATGCGCAGGCACATTGTAAAAGATGATTGAGATTAGCGATTCATTCCATAATGAAGTCAGTCGAATATGGGTAATTATATTACTGACTTTCATCGAGTCGCTTTTCAAAATTAACAACTGGCTAAAGCTATTTTTGTGAAAAAAAAACGAAAAAAATTGCGTGCTTTACTTTGATTTTTATATTACTCATTTATTATTGTGCAAAGAAAAAATAAATGAATAATAATGATAATGATGTAAGTTAACTTTTTTTTTTTAAATCTATATACGTATAAGTTCAATTGATAACAGTGAAAATTACATATCGCTCACTAAAAGAACGATTTTGTTGAAGTATCTAAAATTTTAATTAGATATAGATTTGAAAATAATTATATTGTTGAGCCATCAAAATAATTAGGAAATCTCAAGCATGTTGTGAGCAATGCCGCAAAAAAATTTTAATATTTTAACAACTAGTTTGAGCGTCCTCTTATATAATTATTTTACTGAATCAACAAAGAATTGGAATCAACAAAATTATATTTAAATCTATATCTAGTTAAATTTTGAAACACTGGAGCAAAATTATCCTTTTCGTGCTGTGTTGATAGAGATAGAATGACACAGGTAAAAAATTAGCATTTTTGAGATAATAAAAGGAGAGATCGATCCTATATTCTTGTGAAAGAGCGACATATTTGTCTACATATTGCTTATACAGAAAAGTGTCATGACTTTGATAAAGAACATAATTTACATAATTCTATACTGGGGTGGGTTGTAGCTCGAATTTTGAAAACTTATATAAAATAGTTTTAAAGAATACAATTTTAATACAGTTTTAAAGAATATAATTGAAATGAAAGTATAACGTGAGAAAGAAGATAAAATTAATATATGCATATTATATTCGTCGTCCTAATTAAAACGTTCCAATTAAAAAACAATGTTTTTGTTTAATACTCTACTGACTATAACGGTACTAAAAGTTGCTAAATTTGAGATGTATCACTTTTCTATGAACATAACGATATGATTTTTGTTTTTTCTAATATCGTAACCTAATTTAGGTTCAATGAAAATACCAGATGTTTGAGATAAATTTGCTAATAATTAGATCAAGCTTCATTATTATTATTAGCGCTGTTTCATATTTTATCGAATACGACGAACTGAACAAAAAGAGTCACAAGAGGAAATGGAGTTATAAATACCTAATGAAATTTCGCGCATATTTGGGACATGTGCTTATTCTTGTTTAAATGGGTATGACATGCTCAACTTAACTCAATTGCTTGTAACTTTCATAAAAATGAACACGTTGTAAAGAATTTTTTTAATCGAAACGTTAAGGAACATAACGGTATTAAAACTGTATATACAATATTATAAAATGTAAAAATGTATTAATAATATATATTGTAAAAGGTAAAAATGTATTTTTATTAGATAATAAAGAAGTTGTAAACAATGCAAAAATCATTGAAAACAGAAAACTGGATATATCACATCCAGAGTGACACCGAAGAATTCATTATTATACGTTATATATTATTGTTACGCAAAAACAAATGGATATGTCAGACTACGAAATATTACTTTCAACTATTTTGAGCGTTGCCATTTCTCGAATACCAACAGTCATGATGTGCAAATAAATAATAGACAGGATGCACACGCCCCGAATATACTTGCAAATTTATGCACGCGTTAAAGACATTTACAATCCCCTTATTATGTACGTACATAAATAGGTAGATATAGTTTCAGGAAGTAGTAAGAAAGAAGAGAAAAGATTTAATTTGTCTTTCTGCGCCGCTCACTTTTGTTCGTCTCGGCCTTGCTGTGGCATTGCCTCCTCATTGTGACGGAAGAGCTTGCCAGCTTAGTACTTATAACCGATGACGACGTAGTTGTGACGTCGCTAAGAACAATGTTAAAGCTATTGTCTCGTAAATCTCAAGAATTATCGTGTGAATAAAATGATTACGAAGGTTCTTAGCTTTGTCAAGGAAAACTAAGAAAAACTATAGATTTTTTCACGTTACTTACTGAAATTCTTAAAAATTTTTGTACTTCTAAAGAGATAAATATATATTCGGGCGTCGAAAAGAGAGAAAATAAAGATTCTGAATGTAAAAAGTGAAGCAATGCGAGCAGATCTTCACAGTAAAAAATATTTTATATTTGTATTGGAAATGGTCTCCATTCAAGTCCTTATTAAAATTTTGTGTTGAACATATTATTTAAATAGTTTTTGTTAAACTAATAGTCAAAATTTCTTAATGTCAAAGTAACAATTTATGAGTAAATGAACAAAAATGACATAAAAATAATGTTTTTAAACGTAAATTCAAAGATGAACGAATAAAATGTTGATTTAACATATAAATATTAGTTTCACTGAAAAAAATGCTTCCACGGTTTGTTTATAAACTGTGTCAATATTATCTTTTTGTGTTTAATTTTTAAATAATATTGTTAACACATATCTGTGTTATCTTCTAACATATTTATTTTATGTTAAATAAGCATATCAATTTGAGTGGACCGTTCAAGACACGTGAAGTGTATTTTTCATACAAATGTTCCAAATTATAGAGAAATCTGAGAAGAATTAACTCCTAGGAATAAAGGAATTCCTAAGAATAGGTTCCTAAAATATAACTCTTGATTGTGAATTGGACGCGAAGCAAATAAACAATAAATTAGAATGAGTAAGAATAAAGGAGAGGACATTGCAGAAAATGCTGGGCCAATTATTAATTAAATGTCATTTAATTTTCTCTCTTCACTTGCGCGATGTCGTTCTACCCATTTGACGTCACCATCGACGTGGTATTGCAGCTGTCAAAATTTCACATGTCGCGTCCGTGTTGTCGGTCGGGTTCGACGAAGAGCGCAAAAGTGGGGTGAAAGCCCGATCGAGTTGGCTCGCGGGTCGAAAGTGGAGGGAGAAATTACTTTTCGACGGATTGTGCAAAACTGTCGGTGTTTACTCGCGTCTACTTGCGAGCACAAAGCGTTGCACGATAATTTCGAGTAAACGAAGCAAACATCCTCTATATAATATTTACGATCTTCTCCGCGTGATATTTTAAGCGTTTTTTTTTTCGTCTTGTAACGCTTGTCAATTCTTTCCGTTAACAATAATAAATTATAAATTAATAAAAACTAATAAGTTTTTATAGACTCCTTTAATAAAATTTTTATGGTTTCATTAATTCTTTCGGTTAATAATCCTTTCGAAATATCGTTTGAATTCCATCCGAGGGAAGCGACTGAATTATTGAAATACGAATTGAATCCCAAGTAGCAAGGTGACGTTTTAATGACGTCTTATTAGTGTCTTATTAATGTCCGTCATTAAGATGTTGTTAAGAACTAAGAAGTTACCTTGCAACTTTTGATTGAATCAGGCGATTGATTATGTATCTTGGAACGAGGTGAAAGTGAGCGAATGTATTGGAATATGTACAATTTTATTGGTCACTAGAGTAAATTTACTTATTTTTATCATTTTCACTTCGTTCCATGATAAAAAATCGATCCTCAGGGCTTATATTTTTTAATCTGAATCACGTACAAAAATCTGTAATATAATGTAACATATTTTTGAACGCGATATTTTTCGAAAAGAAGACCCAGGTAAGATTCGATTCGGATTTCAATTTCTATGATGATTATACCCGAGCTATTTGAAACTTTCGAATCTAAGAGGTTCGAGAATACTAATCACATATATTAACAATATTATAAAATTGTTCTCACTGATAGGTGAAACAAATAGAAATCTTTGTCGTGTGTTAAAATTCACTTGACAATAATTATGTTGTTAATTAAAAATTACGTTTTAGCGATTCGATTCGAGTAAAATTTTATCGACGAGAAAGGAGGGGAGAGAGAGAGAGACTGAAAGCGGAGTGCTTTGTCACAGCTAACATAGTAACATCCTCGGTCGGTGGCGAGCAAGTCATTCGAGAAGCGCGTGTTTCACGATCGGAGTTTGCTCGGCGGTGTTTGGCGTAGGAGATATCGTTTCCGTGGCGGCGCCACAGAATTACGCGAGCGCGAGGGACGACGGGCGAGACTGGAATTAAACGTCGAGTAATCGCCGCATTAAAACTCGTCGTGCCACCTGTCCCGCTCTTCTCCGTCGCGCATAGCGTAGGAGCGTGCATTGGAAACACCTTACGGGAAGAGGTCTGATCGGCGGGTCTGCTGGTACTAGAAAGCTCCGCACCGGGGCGTTCGCGTCGCGAGCGCGCGTGTGCCCTCTCCCCTCCCTTCCCCGCCGCCCCTTTCTTACCCATTCGCTTTCCTCGCATTATCGCCTCACTTCAGTGCCGTCCGCTGACCACCGCACCGCGGCGTTTCTGCAGCTGCTCGGATCCCGCGCAGACCCTCCCTTTTACAAATTTCAGCTCTCTGTCTCTCACGTGCGATTTCGTGTGTGACGATTTCTTTTCGCGAGGTTAACATGATAAAATAGCTCGGGAGAGAAATTTCTCTCGCGCAATTAAAGGTGAGGACACGTCTTGTCGCGATGTGTTTTTGTTTGTCACTTGTTAAAACTGAATTTTTTTGTGTTTCGACGGAGAGTTTGAAAATGATATTCTCCTGCTTTGTACACGTATATGTATTTTATATTACGCGCATTGCAGTCGTCTATACATATTAAGGAATAGTGAACTTTGACAATTCTTGGTTGAAGCGTTTTATTTATGAGAAATCACGGTCATAAGTCAAGTCTTTCAATATTCTGATTAAGTGAGCACGCGATTACGTATGATCACGATAGCTAAATTTTATGCTGCTTGAGACTTATCAGAACCTAATAAAAAATTTTTATGCTTGTGATATCTGATGCAATTAATGCTAATGTTACTCAGAAAATATTTTGCGTTTTTCGCACGTTTTAAGTCGCAATGGTCCGTGAAATAATTTTGCAATTTCGAAAGCTCATCATCCCGAGATAAATTCTTTAATGCATCATTATACATTCATCTCGAGAAATTTGAAAGTTTTTTATTTGAAGATCTGTATATATTTATCGTTACATAAATATTTTGCGAAATATACACTGAGAAAAATGTCTGGTTGAAGATGGACGAACCAAAAAATTCTGATTATATCAATCAGAATTTCCAGTTGTCACTAGAATTTTAGTAGATTTAATCAAAAAATTCTGATTCGTCCATTTTCAATCAGAATTCCAATTAATCCAACCAGACATTTTTCTCAGTGTATATATAATCAGAAAATTGAATGCTTAAATGGTGGAATTCTACGAGAAAGCAAAGTTCTCCTTTTCCTCTTGGATTAAGTTACCCTTCATTTTATCTTCTAAAGATACTAGGCGTGGCAAATTATGCATTTCAGTTCGGCGTACTTATAACTCACTCGGTTATTTGATATCGATAGAAAACTCGTCAGACATTCGAATGTACATGCATATGCTTTCAACTACTATTTCGGTACGGTTCTATATGCTCGTTCTAATAACTTTTTCCCGATCGAGACGATTGACCCAATTCTTAACCTCCTGCGACCCCTTATAACCAATAGGGAAGAGGTACCATTTGATTCAAATAAAGATACTCTTTATTCGAGAACCGCTTTAAGCAGTTGAATTTTAATGAGATTAAATTTTATAGTCTGATCGTGCCCTTTTCGCAAATCTTCCTTCATTTTTTCTTAACTAAAACCAACAGTGGGCTAAACGATATTTTGTAATATAAACGGAAAATAAATATGTTTTTCCCGTCATTTTAACTTTAGAGTTTATCTTCTTTGTTTTTGCAAAATATGTAGGTTAGTTCCTTGTTGCAGCGAATCCTTAGTTCTATTTACAAATAGTTGAGCGTCACGTTTATTGTAATATACAGGCAAATCTTTAATATTATACGTATATATATTTTAACAATTAAAAATTTGAACTATAATATAGGGATATAAATGTAATGTTTCGTAATTTAAAAATCCATATATGATTTAAATACACAAAACTAGATTCCAAATTAATCACCAATTTAGTCATCAATTCTAGAAGAATTGAGGTCAGACTCTCTGGGGCACTCTTCATTAAAAATATATGGAAAATATATATAGATATTGTATGTGTTTGAATTTTGCGAAATTAATTTGTAGAAAAAGTGTTATACTTCTAATCGCTATAAATTCAGTTTTAATTTTTCATTAACTGTGCTGGAAGGATAAACACACATCGAGCTCTTTAAATACCGTCTCTACACCTAATTAAAATCTGAATCTGATCATAATGAGAGAATTTGTGTCACATTTAAGTATATTCTCATTTCCTTTTCAATTAAGGAACAAAGCTAATAATACAGCAGATCGATGACCCAGCTAGCAATTTAACGTCTTAATCTCGTTGAAGACAGAAAGCTGTCATCTGAAGGAATTTATAGAACTGTTTGTTCGTATGTGCAAAAATTTGATTTATATTTTGAATTACATTTCGTTGACTTTTGAATCTTTCATTGATTTGGAAAAAGTGACACAGATCCTCTCATTTTTAGACCACGTATTCATAACCGGTCATAACGTGATATACCAGTGACATATATTCTCGTATAAAATATCTTTGCTATAAAAGCGGAAAATTCATCTTTAGATAGAATCTCCAAATAGCTCGCGCGGCCGAGAAGTCGAGAACCGTGTCGAGAGTGTGTCGAAAAGTGGACTTGTCCCGGTTTTTTTTACGATTCGCGGCATCAATTGAATTCAATTGGAGCCAATCGCTCTCGCCGGAGAGCGTTCCGAAATCACCGGCGCTCTCGGTTGCGCGCCGCATACGAAATCGTGGGAAGCGATCGACGATGAAATTTTCGCCGAAGAAATTCTCTCGTGAAGGAGTGAAGGAGTCTGCGAGAGCGGGAGAAAGCGCGCGCGGTAGTCCCCGGGGCAGCTCGGGACAGCTCGGGGTGTATACCCGTGTATACCAGCCGAGCGCGTGGCTGTGCTGGCGACGGTGAGCGGTTGAAGTTCCGTGTATCCACGATCGGCGCTGGATGCGCCGCCGCCGCCGCCGCCACCGCCGTTGCGGAGTGCGGTAAGCGGTTGTGGCAAGGCAACCGCCGTCGCCGTTCACCGCGTCCGCCGCCGTCGCTTACGCGTCCGCCCAAAAGCCCAGCACACAACGCGCCTCTGGGTTGCCTTTTGATCGGCCGATCGCCATCATGAAAACATTCGCCCGTCGTTATCGTTGTTTCGTCTCCGTCCTTGCGGGCTAGCGCGGATTGGAAGTAATATCGAGCGTCGGGGAAGTCTGGACGATCCGCGCGCGCGAGCGAACACGGCCACGTTCACAGCGCGGATTCCATCACGGCTTCGTCCGTCGCCGTCGTCGCCGTCGCCGTCGCCGCCACGCACGGGAAGCACGGGAACGCGAGGCGAAGTCTGCCCCGTAAGCTCCGTTTCGTTGGTGATTTCGCGTGCTGTGCGAAGTGCGCCGCGGGAGGATTATAAAACGAGGGAGAGAGAGAGAGCCATCGCGACGTGGGAAAGAGACAGGCGATTCTCTCCCGACAGTCCTATTGTGAGCGGGGTGTCCGCGGATCGCGATAAGAGGATACGGCTGCCGCCACTTAAATGCCTCGCACAAATTCCTACTCCATGTTGTGCATCGGTTGCGACACGGCTGTGTGTTGGAAAGTGAGTAATATCGTAACGCTGCGCGCGATCACGATTCACACCTTCCCGTCCCGTCGTCTCCGTTGACGATCTCTCTCTCGGGCTGCGGGCTGCCCGAGAGCCCCTGGCTGCCTAAGCTGCCTTATCAAAAGCTGCGGAACAAAAGGGAAGGAAAACGAAATAATCAGATCGCCAAGATGACGTAGTAAAAATTCCTAGGAATTGTGCTTCCCCTCTTCCTCTCGCCCTCTCGCTTGCTCCCACCAGAGCGCTCTCTCGCCTTCTCGCTCTCTGTCGCGCTCACGTTTTGGCCTCGCGGTCGGAGCATCGGATCTCCTTTTTCTCCCACATTGTTGTCTCCTTTTGTTGAAATTTCGGTTATTATCGAGTGCCTCGGCGTGTCCATGGATCTCAAGGGCATGCCTCATTGAAGATATTTGTGTTCTGACCTTGCATGACGCGCGCAGGAAGCAGGAGAAATTGTGAGAGGTCCCATTTTCTTGTCAAGTATACATTGTATTATCTGAAATTTTCGAAAATTTTCCTGCTTTTCTTCTGTTAAACGCTCGTCATCATTTATCGTCCAAAAAACGTCATCGTCTCGGATTTCTTCCTTTGTAGCTTTTATACCTGTAATTTTGATGTTGTTCCTTTTAGTTTAGTTAATAGTGTTGTCTTCGCGTTTATTTCTTTGTCATAAAAAAGGTCGAGATAATGTAATATATTTTGTGAATTAATTGTAACACCACAAGTTTAATATTTACAAAGTGCAGTACTCTTTGTGATCTTTGATTGTGATTTGACTTTGTCATTCTTGTTTATAATACATTTTAATTTTTAACGTACTTTATATTCTCTCAATATATACTGTTGTTGATGTACTCGTATAAAAAATAATTATTTCAGACATTTAAATGTAAGAATTAAATTTATGAGATGATAATGTTGTTATATTTGTATGTATTTTAATTACGCTTTTATGCGTAACAAGTTTATATTATCTATTCATAAGTTTTGTAGTTTAAAACTTTGTAGTATAAGATATTGATTGGCATTTTATTTTATCCTTTGCTTAATTGCATGATTTACTTGTAAACAGGTGAGTACATGGTGACACACGGTTGCAGAGGAGCAATTGGGAAGAGAGCCGCAGCAAAGGACTACACCTAGTTATCCTACACCAAGCTGACTGCAACTTTCCACTGTTTCTCAAGGCAGTGATCGCAACTAGGATATAAACAGAAGTTTCCTTGATTTACGAAGAGTGTACACTAATAAAAGACGAGAGTTATGGAACGAGAGTCTAATCCTATGCAAGCTCTGTGTCGCAGTGGCTGTGGATTTTATGGCTCGCCAGCTACTGATGGCCTTTGTTCTCTTTGCTATAAGGAAAATCTAAAAAAGAAGCAGCAGCCACCAGTGTCAGCTGCCACCGTACCAACCTCACAGACTGTCTCCAGCAACGCTGGCACGTTGCAAAGCAGTTTTGGTAGCCCAGCAGCTACAGGAACGACGGCCCAACCTACCATTCCTACTATACCTCAGTCAACGTCGGATCTACCCAGTCCCAAAGAAGTGAGTATTACCATCTCTTTTTCATAGCTATTCTGCACAAACGTAACGCCTTTGTTCTTTCCATTAATTTGCAGAAAATAGCGCTTATAAGCAGTCCTGAACCCACAAGGTCGTATACATCAAATTGTTTTTAGTCTGTAAAACATAATCTTTCAAAACAGCCAAAGGAAAGAATATAAGAAATTGTTCGAGACATTAAACTGCAGCATATATTCATAGCTTCTTTCGCATTGTTTTAATGAAAGTTTATCTTATAGAAATTCATGGACTGTAGATAAGAGAGAAATTATATAATTATATTATCTATAAAAATAGATTATCTGTATTTCTAAGAGGGAGTGATGCAACATATCTAATTGAAACATTTAAATTCTGATAATGATTATGATGTGAAAATTTATTGAACAATCTGTTTTATTTGTTATATTTATTACTTTTCTAAATGATGTAGACAAATTTATACCTAATCAACTATTAATTAATATAAGGATTTATATGTTTCTGTAACGTAATAATGCAATTCTTTCCATTAAATTTAAAATAGGATACCATAAGAGATATCAAGAATATAAAGGAAACTTTCAAAAAATAACTATAATAATAAATAATTATTTTCATTATTCTTATACGCTATGTGTTACTTCTGTCAAACAGGTAAACAGAGAAGACCAGGAAAGTGAAGTAGGTGTAAGCAGTGCAGTAGCTGAAGGTTCATCGGCGAGTAGTGGCGATGTAGATGACTCCTTTGATGGCAAAGAGACTGATAAAGAATCTAAGAAGAAGAAAAATCGTTGTGCTGTATGTCGTAAAAAAGTTGGTTTGACTGGTAAGTGCGATGCAATGTGATTAGTTAGTGACGTTGCCTTGACAATGTTGTTTTGACAATGATAAATTTGCAGGATTTGAGTGCCGTTGTGGAGGACTATTCTGCGCCGTGCATCGATACAGTGACAAGCACGATTGCAAATTCGATTACAAAGAAATGGGCGCTCAAGAAATTCGGCGCAACAATCCAGTTGTTGTTGGTGAAAAAGTGCAAAAAATTTGAACTATTTAGTGTGTAGTCGTTGGGAAAATGGTTATTATAACTATATAAACAAACAGAATATAAAAAAAAACACGCAGAAAACGAGATAAATTATCTGGCAGCTGATTCGCACGTCGAGGGGTGAAACGAGCGAGCGTGTAAGATCGTGAGCGAGCGAGAGAATGAATGAGTGAGCGCGCAAGAGCGACAGTAAAATTGTTTTGTAGCTGAATGTCGAGGTAAGGTAGAAAAATGAAGAAAAGAAACGAATATCAGACAGAACAAATAAACGAAAGATTGCAAATTAGAATGTGTGCGCGTGAGTGATTGATTCGTAATTGGATGTCAGTGCCATGTAAGTTTCAGATTGTCATCTAGCGAGAGAATTTTAATTGAGAATATATCTGGTTACTAACTGCTGCCAGTTTACTACTATTATTACCTATTATTATCTTCATGATTATTACGGTTTATGATTATTCTATATTATGTTTATTAATTTACTTAAATGAAAATTCTGCGAAAATATGAAGCTCGTTTTACGTAAAGGCAGAACTCTTGGTGCGGTCAGTCGGTCCAGGACGTCTTCTTAGGAGTTTTGGTTTGTTCGAGAAATTTTATACATTACTGTTTCGTTTATATATATCAAAAAGTAAAAAATAGGGAATGTTGCTTAGGTAATGGCTGACGTTGATGGGTGATCACAATCTTAGGTTAATAATTAGTCTAATAATTATTAAGTATATTAGTCTATTGATTCATAAATAATGCAATGAAGTATAAGTAGTACTGTGTGTTTATGTCCAATTTCACGTGAATATAACCAGCAATTATTACTCATTAAATATGTTTCAACCTATATTGCAAATAATTATTTACACTACGGCCGCCAATCTGGGATTTGTAAATTAAACCCCTCTTTAACGTATTTCTTCGATTTCTCTTAGAACATAAATGAATTGTTAATGGTTGAAGTCGATTAGTTTATACTCGTTTTCTTTATTTTTGCTTGTTTTACGAGTTTTGTAGGGTAGCTGCGCGAGGTATTCCGGTGCTGCACAGCAGCGCATAATGTAAGAATAAATGATTAATAAAATGTCTAGAGAGGCCGGGCATTATATGAACGACGAAAGAAGAGAACTATTAAAGTTTGTAAAGTGTGAACGTATACTAAAACCGTGCGCGAAGGATATTACACTGATAAATTTTATAATCCACGTACATACTTCTATTTTTCTTCTCCGCGCTTAAAACTCGTGCCGAATTTTACTTTCCATTTTTCGCCCGTAAATACTTATACATGTTTGTAAAGTTATAGCATACACGAAAAGGTGCTATAGCTGTCCAGCTTTATCATATTCCTGTAAAACAAGATGAATGAAGACGATAAAACTGCGCAAACTGCGCCTTACGTATAGGTCAGTTCCTTGAGAGCTTCATGAGTGAGTTGAGTTTGGATCTTTAACGAAAAGAATATTAAAAAAAAAATACTGTGCGACTTTGCAATTTCACGTAAAACAAAGTAGCAATGTTTTTCCTATTTTTTTTCTTTGTGTTATTTTGGGACAAAGCGCTTAATCTAAATTGTGCTGCCGTGCTTTTATTTTTTGTTTTGTAATTAGTGGACTTGTATAAATATTATCCGCCTAAAAAAAAATTGTTTTTGCGTCGCATCGAAAAATGTACATCAAATATCTTATTTTCGATAAATATATGAAGCGTTCTGTTAAATGTGTAATCGTAAGGTCTATCAAGTTTTTTATGTGTTTCTTCAGCTTCGAGTAAGCGAATGCTCTGCATTAGTTATCCCGTATTAAGTTACCAAATATATACTTCACGTGTCGCCGCCGAAAGTACTCCAGCCGCGAACGATTTTCTCCTTGGACACGTCAGCGTCGCAGCTGAAAGTTTCCAGAAAATTTTTGCGACTTAACGATACCTAGAAATTAAGGCAATCGAAAAAGACTACACTTTCGGTATAATCATCAATGGATAATTCGGGCACGATTTCTCCGCGATCTTTACGGGACGACTTATATGCGCCGACTTCACATAGACAATATATACATATATATACATACACATATATATATATATATACATATATTTTATCTTGTATCAAGATATTATTGTTGTCGATGAATCTGTTCTTTTTTCCTTTTTGGCGCACCTTTTTAAGAACGCTGATGAGAGAAATCAGAATCGTGTATAGAAAAAAAAACGCACACCACGTTAACACGTTAACACATTTACATTTACACGTACACATTACATACACACATTACATACACAGACACCGATTATCAGTAATATCGACGGAATGGTTGCCTTCAGGCCTTCATCCTATTTTAGGCATAGCATATTTTTCTAACGTGTATCGCAATATCGGAATAATCTTGCCTAGCGAGAGCGATAGAATGACCGAGAGGAAGAGAAAGAGGAAGAGAGTGATTGAGAAGGAATGCATATATGAAGAGTAGAGATGTCTGGGAGAATGAGGCAGAGGAATGCGTGCGGAAACATAAATGATTTATAGGAGAGGCGAGAGAAAGAGAGAGATTGAGAGAAAAAAAAGAGAGCGAGAGAGAGAGGAAAAAAAAGTTTATCAGCGATGATCGTACTTGGCTGACTATATAAGGACGTAACACGATGCTTGTAATTATTACGATTGATATTAGTACGTTTAAGCTATTAAAAAAGTAACATCAACTTTAATATATATTATATGATTACAATTACCATCCTCTTTGAAATGCTTTAGACATTTAGGTTTCACGTACGTAAAGAAAGTTAGTGTGCTACGCTTTTTCCCTCTTTCCCTCCTTCTTATTCCTCAACCACGTCTCGTCCTCTTTCTTCCCAGGCCCTTACGGACCCTTTTGACAGTTCTTGAAACGTTTATAATTATAGCGGACTATATTTATGTATATTTAAAAACAAAATATATATAAATGCATCGCCCCTAAACGAAAGCCGGAAATCGTTTTTTGTGTGTTCTCGACTACTTTATATAGGGTTCTTTAATTAGCACCTCATCGAATTATATTGTAGCCATAATGTACAAAGAAACAAAAGAGAGAAGAGATGAGGTAACGTCTCCCGAACGTATTTAAACGAGGTGCGACCTTATTTTCTCTGTAATGAAAATTTTTGCTGCAATAAACGGTTTATCTTTTATCACGTTGGATACCCGATGCCATCTTGACCGAAATTTGTACTGTTATAACGATGCCTTTAAAAAATTTAATAAACGTGAGTCGTATTATTTTTTTATGTTTTTTATACATTCTGTGTATAATACAACATCCTGACTTTAACAATTTTATTATATGATACATTATTAAAAAGTTGTGCTATTAATGCGTCAGTTTATCGAAAAATATAAGTTTAAATAATAATAAACAGAATAGAAGCATATTTCTAAAATAGATATTTTACAATTATTAAAAGAAAAAAGTGCCATAATGAGAAGGAAATGAAACGTGGAAAGGAGCAAACGCGCTACTCCACATTAATAAAAATGTGTTGTGGGAAATTAAATATTCAAAGAAAATTAATATTTTTATCTTCTTTTTTTGTTAGAACTTGTTCTATATGTAAAATTACGTAAAATCGATTCTCGTAAACACCTCTTTGATTGTATTTACAATTACTGTATGAAAATCAACACCCGCGGTGAACAGAAAAAATTTAAAGTAAAATAGATAAATACGGCATTATATGATAATGATTGTATATTTCAATAGGAAAAATGTGAGCATGGAATGGGCTTTTAAGCTTTGATGAATGTAAATACGTTTCTTTTTTTTACTCATAAAATTCGGATGAAGCATTCTCTATCAAAAACCGAGATATTTTAATGAATTTATATAACGATATAACGCGTGTAACGTAATTATTATAGACATTCAGCGTAAACCGCCATTTTATTTTGCAAGCTTAGCATCGCGATTGATCGAAGCATCGTGTTTTCATCATGTAAATCAGTATTTCATGATCTTAAAGGCATATTCGAAAGACACGACCGATTGCATGAAAACGCAGTAATATGAAATATTTAGCAGTGTTCAGCAGGCCAATCATATTAAAGAACTTTACAACAATTGCAAAGCTGCTTTTCCGCAACCATTCACGTTACATACCATAACTGGCATACCCATTGGGCCTGTTTTTTATTCCTGCAATTAGAACTTTTTTCTCACTTTTTTCACAAAAACGATAAAAGAGATTTATTATTCCATTTCCGAGAGCTTCTTGAATTTATATTGCATACGAAAATATAGGTAATATATTAATTAACACATATTACAGTATTTCATGCGCGATAATTTGACCAATTACAGTCGAATCCGAGAAGAATAAGCGACTGTATTCGCCCATTTCTTATGGCTTAAGGCTTAAAACGGGTGGCACCCAGTTGGACACGGCTCAATTGGACACGAACCACTCACAGCGCTTGAGACTACAAAGCTCCTAAGCACCGGTCGCTGTGATTGGTGGTGTCCAATCGAGCCGTGGTCAATCGGGATCACCCCCTTAAAACGCTATTGTAGATCCGGACTTACAGTCTCTATTGTGATTGGTCGATTCGCTTACTGCTTAAGTCTGGAAACACAATAGGCACAGGCAACAGAGCTTGGGGTATAAGTTCGATATTATATCCCAGAGCTCTGATTAGACGGCTCGTTATTCCCTGTTGCCTGTGCCTATTGCTTGTGTCTATTGTGTTTCCAGCTTTACGCCATCAGTTTTTTTTATGTGCCATGGCCTTTAAGCTGGATTTTCATCTGACGCTAGACGCTCATTTTCAGCGTCAAAACAGGTCACGTGATCAAAATTGACGAATACCAAGCATCAATTTTGATCACGTGACCTATTTTGACGCTGAAAACGCGTCAATTGACTCCCATGAAAAAGCATCTTTAGGCGTTGTGCAAAAGTCTGTACTGCGGCCTAAACACGGTTAACGTCTGTGTCCTAGCTAGACTAGCTGGAAAACGGCCATTGTTATAGTCGTTGCGTCTGTTGTAAGTTGTAACGCTTTTGAAGTAGAGAGGAAAATACGAATATTTTTAACGAAAATTACAGTTTACATAAACTTAAAATTAAGAAAAGCGTCCACGACGTTATTTATCTTTATACATACAAGATACAAGTCACGATGTCGATCGGAGTTCCAATTAAAGTGCTCCACGAAGCTGAGGGGCACATCATAACCTGCGAGACGAATACCGGCGAAGTGTATCGCGGCAAATTGATAGAAGCCGAGGACAATATGAACTGCCAAATGCAGAACATTACAGTGACTTATCGGGATGGCCAAGTGGGACAGCTGGAGAATGTATACATTCGCGGCTCAAAAATTCGATTTCTCATATTACCAGATATGTTGAAGAACGCACCCATGTTCAAACGACCCGGTGGCAAAGGATCCGGCACAGCCGGTAGAGGAAAGTCGGCAATATTACGAGCTCAAGGTTTGTGTATTCCTGCAAACATTGTTCAAATTAACCCTTGAACATCATATTTTATATCTTTAGACGTTACACATGGGTTATTCATGTCAGACTTAATTTTAAGGCTCTTAAAGTGCTCGAAAAATTCTGTAAAAATTCACACATATTCTTTAAGATCTTTACTAAATTATTTTGCTATGCAAACATTGGAAAAAATGTTTAGAAAAATTATGAAAATTACTTTTCGCCCAAATTGACTTTCCTGCATATAATAGCGCTGCCATATTGGAATAGTCAATCAAAAGTTAAGGTGACCCTACATGACTAATAATATCAGTAAAATTGAATCGGTAATATTGATAGTATCCATCATTTTTATTAATATTTTCAGTATTTTTACAATCTTACATGATCATTATTATTGATAATATGTTTCTCTTCAATTTTATGTACATTATTTATTGCATTCTGACATACTGTGACATGGATCTTAATAAAGCAAGACTGATGCTCGAGAATCGAAATTCAGATCACCTTCAGTATTCTATGTTAATCCATCAATATTGTACACATAATCAATAATATTGTTAGTATTTGTTAATGATGGCAGTTTTATTGACCATGCAGAATCACTTTCGTACTACATTCTGAAAAACATGGATATTTGTAAAAGAAAGCAAAGGAGACTAATGTTTGTTTCCACCAATGCAGATTAATTTTAATTGTTTCTCTTCATCTTTTTATAATTTTTAAAACTAGAAGAAAATGAAGAATAAATTGAATCGAGATTATAGTTACTTTATATTAGTAGAAACTTGGGTCGTATTCTGATATATGCTGAAAATCTGTAGTATACATGAAGCCCATTTTACAATTGTGTGAAGTCTGTGTCAGAGATTGAGATTGGATTAATCAATCAAAAGAAAGAGAACTCAATTTTTAGTCCGATAAACATAATATTTATTAATTCTTCCAACTACAGCTACTTACAACTATACTTACACAATTGTAGAATGGACTTAACATGGATTATGGATTTTTAGTACGGACAATATATAACAAGCTCTAGGACTTACAAAGAAAAGCGAATAGAAATAAAATTTTAATATCTGTTTTAAAAGCGAATTACATTGGAATAATTAAATAGAAAGTAATTAAGTTATATTATTCATTCACTTAGGAAGCAATATTAATAATTTCATATATAATATTTAGTAATACAGGATATTTAATAATATACATAAAATAAATATTTCTTGCTATCAGTGAAAAATATTTTTTATATTTTTCACTGGTAGATTCTTTCGAGCCTCATTTTATATATTTATTTCTTGTTAGTTTAAATCCTCTTTAAGATAAGATTTGTATACATTACACTTATACACAAATGACAATTCTATGTAATAAAATGTTTTCAGCTCGTGGCAGAGGAAGAGGACAAAATCAAAGAGGCAAAGGTACTGGTTCGGCACCTTGGCTGAATCAACAGAATCAACCAGGTGGACCTCAACCTGGAAGAGGCAGGGGATAAATCTTATGATAATAAACTTTATTTTGATTGTAAATACAAGTGTAAATTTTCATTCCTTTTTACATCATTTCTAAACAGTATATTTCTGCATTCAAAATTGTAATCTATATTTTTAATGTGTGTGTGTGTGTGAGATTAATAATAAATCTAGTATTGCAGCATTACGTGTTTGCTGTGTTTATAATTAAGAAGTTTCTCCTTTGAAGCTAAAATAGAACTAGATAATCCTAATTCATTGTCTGCCTTAAAATGACTAAGAAGACATATTTTTAAATTTATGACTGACTTTATGACAAAATTTAATTTATTATCCAAATATACATAGATATGGAAATACTCCACTTAGAGTATTGCAATATTCTAAATAAATAATATTTAAATATTCGATTTATACCTATAAAAATTCTAAAAAGATTTCTAAATTTTATCGTAACAGTTCGAGAGATCAAAATGGGTATTTGTCAAATAAAATGTGGGAAATTAATTTTTATTATAGAAAAAGATAAAACCAAATTCATTATATTGTATGTTGTCAGCAAATATAAATAAAAACACAAAAATAAGTAAAATAATAAAGTCAAATTCAAATATGCCGCGATAATATGGCGGCATATGGTGTCACGTTCTCATTTGCTATTAAAAATGTGTGCGTAAGACCACACCCGATTGCACTTACTTGCATTTGCAGTTCGTGATCGTAAGGTCACGCGTTTTTTTCCACATAACCAATCTCTAGTAGTCTAGTGTACGATATAACCTATCGTAAATATAATTACAATTATGTTCAAAAATTCTCAACCACAATTACTTAATGTAAATAGAAAACCGAGCCAACCGAAAAGGCGAAAAAAGATCACGCTTGTCTTCGATGAGGAGAAACGACGGTAAATATTGTGCAAAATCACATGTAATTGACATGTACTTACATATAGTTGATACAAATTAATTTATATTCCAAAAAATGTAGAGAATTTTTAGGAGGATTTCGTAAGAGGAAGCTAGAACGAAAAAGGAAGGCTCAGGAACAGTTACAGCAACAACTGAAAGAGGAACGAAAGAAAATTAAACAAGAAGTGAGTCACATATTATTTTAAACTAACAAGGTATTTCGTAAAGAATTGGAGAAAGCATGATATTTCTTTTTAGGCACGAGAACGTTATAAGAAATCATTATCGAATCAAGTTGTTCCAGAGCTGCAAGAATTGTTATCTCAACAAGAATTGGATTTAGGTAGTCATACAGTTAGTATTTTAGAGTTGAACGTTGCAGACCTTAAAGAAGGAAAAAAATGGATAGGTGAAAACAAAATTGTAGAAGAAAAAGAGCAGGAAAATGACAAAAGTGACAAAAGTTGTAATGACGACGACGATGATGATGAGATTGTGGGAATGTCGTTGCAAGAGAAATGTAAGAATAGAGTACAGCCAAAATCTAAATCTAACAGTTATAAGATAAAATCCGCAAAAGAATTAAAACAAGAAATAAAGAAAGCAGCGCTGAAACGCGTAAAAAATAGTAAGGCATTTCAACAAAAGCAAAGACTAGAACAACAAAAAAACAAAAAACAAAAACAAAAATTGCAGAAAGCACAGGAGCTAGTGTACAAACGTGGCAAGAGGAGTAAAAAGAAATCTAGACACTAGGAAATTTGATAAATTTACTGCACAAATTTTAAATAAATATATTTTGTAAAAAGTATTACATTATAAACATGCATTTATCACTTCTTTGTTCTTTCACCTTTTGAAGCAAATGGACAAATATTCTTATTGAGACATTCTGAACATTTAGGAAATCGAGGTAAACAAGTTTCTTGACCGAATCCTACGAGGAGATGATTTACTTCGCTCCACAAAGGCTTAGGAAGCCAATCCTCCAACTCATTTCTCGTCTGCTCTGGTGTTTTGGTCGATTTTTTCACCCATCCTAATCTATTGGCTATTCTATGAACATGTGTATCTACCCCGATACCAGATACTTCGCCCCAGGCAGTTCTCATGCATAGGTGAGCCATTTTAGGACCTACTCCTGGCAACTCGCACAACTCTTTTACTGTTTTTGGTATGTCACCTTCATATTTATCTAGAAGGATCACTGACGTCTTTTTTATATACTCTACCTTTTTCTAAAAGAAAAAAAAACATTTTTAATAGGAATAGGTAAACTTAACAGGAAATTCATAAAAAATATGTATAATTACAAATAACTTAACAGTTTAACATATAAACAAAAATTAAAAATTACTAAGAAGAAAATAAATCTTGCAAATGGATAATAAATGAATTTATAAACGTGACAAGAAGTTTAAGATAAAAAAAATATCTTGTAAATAAATAAGCATATATATTGATCTTTACTTTCCAAAATCCAACTGGATATATAAGTTTGCCTAGAACATCATCAGGGGTAGCTGCTATAATATTTGGTTTACAACCATAAGTGTTCAGACGCTGCATAGCAGCATGGGTGACTTGGTCCTTTGTTTGACTACTCAGCATCAAAGCTACTAGCGATTGATATCTAGATACTACGGGACTGGCGTCAGGATCTGTACACTTGTGACAGCCCATTGTGTCAACTGGAGCTGTCTCGCTCTTTCTCATTTCTTTAATATTTTCAAGAATAGTTTCCCAATTCGGTGGCATCCACTGTTTCTCATCTTTAACGTTCTTTGGGCCCAATTTGAATTCCACATTCTCATTCTTTATCTCATATTCTTCAGTTTTGATATCTTTTATGTTTGCCGACACCTCTACATCTTCACTTTTTATTGGCGTTTCTTTGACGTTTGTATCGTTCTCCACCACTTCATCCTCGATCTTAATCGGTATATGTCTCTTTAAGCTGGTCCTTTGTGCCAATCTTTTCTCTTCGCCGCCGAAGTAGGGTGACGTCTTCTCCGAGGAGTCCGCGTTAACGAGGATTTTGCCCGAACGTAAAGTTCTTGATGCCGAGAGACCAGTCAGCTTTAACCGTTTACTCATTTTGTCAAACGAAACACGTCACGGTGTCAACGCATCGATATTGATTCCTGCGAGTAACAAGCAGAGTGTTTGTACCTGAACTACGCAGTACGCCATTCGAAATTGGCATAACCATTCCCGCTCGTGCAGCTCGTATAATTGGACAGTTAAAGTTAAGGTTAGTTTAGAATGAAAACATCTGTGTAGTTTTCTGCACTATTCTGCACTTAAAATGAGATAGACGCACAATAGACGTTAGAAAGAAAAAGAGAGAATTAAAAGTGCGGAGGGAATGGATGGATGGATCAGAATGGATGAAGAAAGTTATTTCGCATTCTTCCAATTGCAGAATTAAAGTATATCCTGCTTATTGTATTTACTTGCAACCAACGAAAATCGATTCATTACGAAACATTCCTGCAATATTGTAGAAATATCACTGTTGCGAAACAAAACGTCAACATAACCAAACAAAGGCAAACCAATTTAACATCAACTTTGAG
This sequence comes from Trachymyrmex cornetzi, assembly GCF_001594075.2. Lineage (NCBI taxonomy): Eukaryota > Metazoa > Arthropoda > Insecta > Hymenoptera > Formicidae > Trachymyrmex > Trachymyrmex cornetzi. The sequence continues at coordinate 202,182 of NW_017300081.1, read as the reverse complement.
GTTTGTAATATGTGATATTTAATGTATATTGAATTCATCATTTAAAAAAACATGATAAATTTGTAAAATGAATAATTGTAGCCAAGAAGCCTCGCTGTTTTTGAAATGGATACCTCAAATAATTTTACTCTACGCGGTGGTGATGCAGCATTCGCCAACAGGCAGCAGGCATTATTCGATCAGCTCTTGATTGCGGAAAGTAAGTGCAATAAACATGATAAACTGGAGACGGACAATATGGAAATGGTCGAACGAAGGAAAAGGCCAGCCCCAAGTGACGACCGGAGGCAGAAGAGGGAAACAAAGAGGTTTAGCGGTAAGGAGAGTATCTTCAAGCGTCCAGAAGGTCCGGCGCCACGCACGAATTTCAGAAATATTCCGGACTATCATAGAAATCCACACAAATGGGTCAAGTATTCTCTGGATGACGTATCCAGCGAAGACATGACGGAGCACAGTAACACACAGGCTGCTATGTCATTCCTGCGAGAATTAAAGGCTCGTAGGAAGAAAGAGGAAATTGACGAATGTGGAGAGGAGATGGACGTTGAGACTTGCGAATCAAATTCTACAGAGACGCGATTTAAGAAAAGGTCATCGTCGTCTCAGATCACATTTAAAAAGCCACGAACGAGAGAGACAATGGAAGATATTGCAGAGCCCGACGACAAGCCTATATTCAGAAGTAGTAAGATCATTTTGCCAGAATACGTGATCGGACAGAAACCAAAGAAGACATGTAAACAGAATCGACCAGTGATTAAAGTCGATCGCTCGAAAGAACTTAAACTAGATCATTTACGAGAACCAGATGAAGAGGAAGATGATTGAAACGAATGTACAGTACATAAAATTGTATAAATGCAAATATAGAGAAACTGTAATTGTGGATATTCGCTTGAAAATAAAACAATTCACAAGCATTTATATAGGTCCTCGTACTAATTACATAGAAAATTAGATTCTGGTGAAATTAATTAATTTTTACGTATATATAACTTATAACATAATGAACAGAACATGTTATTGACACAAGGCTCAATAATGGATAGTTTTTGAAATGTATCAAGGGTGTAAAATTCTGTAAGTACCTTTTATATATAACTTAAAAACTATTCATTATTGAGTCTTGTGTTTATAGGGCTATTCTTTTTAGCTAAATCTCTTACATGATTTATCCTTCCTCTTTTTTTTTATGGAGAGAAGAAAGAGAAAATTGTAAATTATGCAAGAAGTTTAGTTAAAAAGAATAGACTAATGTGTCTATTTCTAACAATGTAAGTTAACTTTAATCTTGATTGAACTTTATTTTTTCTAATTCTTAGAACTAGAACAAGACGACAGATAAGTTGAACCAAAATTAATGTTAATCTACGTTGGCAGAAATAAGCATTAATAATATCTTTTGTCAACCACATAGACTGCATTATATGTGAAAATTAATTCAATTAATCAGGATCCAATTTTTTATATAATTAGTGTGAGGTCCTTTATAAACATGTATAAACACTAGTTGAAAGCAGTACACATTAATATTGTATCCATACAATATGTAGTATAAAAATAAAAAATCATATACCACATGCAAGTAAACAATAAAATTCCCTCAATAAGATGAAGTATATATGTAATTAAAAAAGCATACAACTATCTTAAATTTTATTTTTAAGATACCTAAGTATCTAATTTATCTAGACTCTATGTAATATAAAAAAGAGAGAATAAATATAATTAACAAATACATTAATATTGTTGTTTTGTGATACAATATTTTTTATCATTTCCTATCATTTTCATTAAAACATAAATGATCAAATAACTTCTACATTAAACATAAGTGAAATTGCTTTCTATGTTACACATGTTCTATTGTGAGTGCAAAAGGTGTAACAACCTTGTGTTCCACACTAAAGCAGCTGCAAAATAGACTACTCCAACCCCAACACTCAACTTGCTCCAACTCTGAAATCCGAATGCATGTCGTGTGACGTTAGGTTAGGTGTACTCGCTCGCCGCGGAGTTCGCGGGATTGTTCGCCGGTAGGACTGGCAGGAGTCGCAGAAAAGATTGAGAGGATCGAGGAGATGATGTTAGCCAAGACGTCTACCTAAGCTACGTCGAGACCTCGGTAAGTGCCGTTGCGAAATCGCATAGTAATCGTCTGGACGGCGCGGTACATTTTCGCCGGCGAGGAGGGGATAGGAGCCATAACCTGTACGCGTACCTGCGATTTCGATTTTCAAAATGGCGTGCCAAGTGTGAGAGGCAAGGCATGGACTCGTCACTCGCCGTCGTCGTCGCGACATCCGGTGTTACTCTGTTGTTGATTGCTCAGTCGCGAGCACGTGTACGGTGCCGCTCGCGTTAAGTTGCCCTCGTGGAGGAGTAGTTATGCCATCGATCGCGCGCACGGCGTAGGACGTAGGGATAATCACTTCTTCCATACATTTTTCTTTTTCTTCTTTTTTCCCTTTCTTTTTTTTTCGTTTTCGCTCCTTGATGGAAATCCCGATGGAAATCTTCCTAACGGCATTCTCCGTGGTATTCAGTTTATTAATAGTGTTCCTCCTTGTTGTGATAGGTAAGCACTCGTATCAGGGCGCTGATGATCATGACATCTTGACATAATTACATCATCAGGAGAAAAAAACACGCGGATTCGACAGCATGAGTTTCTCGTTTTTTTTTTGTGCTCAGTGCAGATTTGCGTATTAGTACTGTAAATACGATCGTATATAGACACATAATTGTGTTCTAGTATTTTCTAAATTTAGCGCGACACTCATATAGAGCTCATGTTTTATATGTAACGCTATTAGTGATAAGCATATTGTTTTGCATTATGTCATGCTTTACATACACATTTACATTTAGTAGATAGTAAAGAGCTTGCTATAATATACTTGAGCACTACATTGTAGAATTTTATATATAATATATAGATTAGTGCATACTAAAAGCTATGCTATGAAATTAGCATGAAATTAGCAAAGTTGAATGCAAAGTTAAATACACAAATATAAATATTTTAAATTGATATTTTAATGTTAACAATATTTAACAGATTATACATATATTATTTCATTGTCAAAGTTAATTATATTATGCTAGAGCATTTAGATACTTTATATAAAACAGCTTTATATATATAATATGCACTAATTTATTATAGAGAATGACTGAATCCATCATTAATCTGAATTATAAAATACTGAATTATGATGTACTTTAAGCATTAAATTATAGAATTTTATATATATACATATAAAATTTATAATTTGAGCTAAGAATTTGAAACACATGATTAAAATAGCTTCAAGCGCTTATATTATTAAGATGCTGTTAAATTGAATAAGAGATAAATGTAAATATATTTCAAGTTCTTAATCTGAATTACAAAACTTACTCAACATCATGCATGCTTCATTATTATTTTATTTTTATATAATTGCATATCATATAATATTTATACTATGATTTCTTTTCCAGGTTGGTACTTAGTTTGGACGTTCTTCCTATCACGGTTCCGCTTTGTGAGAGAGTTAACAGGGAATGGAATGAGTGAATCGTCGTCGGTTAACGATTTGAGGAATGGTCGCGCACGCATAAAGAAACTTCGTCGTGACTAAATATTGGACAATATATTGAAGTTATCGTTTATAATACCGATAATACCAACGCAACGGTTTTGTGTAAAGTAAAATTAATCTTGGATACCTCGTGACAGAATATATATATCCGACTAAAATGTCTGTAAATATACGTTGTGCTACTACAGAAGACCTGCTGAATATACAGCATTGTAATTTGCAATGCTTACCTGAGAATTATCAGATGAAATATTATTTATACCATGCTCTGTCTTGGCCGCAACTGAGTTACGTAGCAGAGGATGAGAAGGGAAGAATAGTGGGATACGTGCTTGCCAAGATGGAAGAAGACTGTGAGGACAATCCCCACGGGCATATTACCAGTCTCGCTGTAAAGCGCTCCCACAGAAGACTAGGTATCGCGCAAAAGTTGATGAATCAGGCCTCTCGGGCGATGGTGGAGTGCTTCGGAGCAAAATACGTTTCATTGCATGTGCGCAGAAGTAATCGTGCAGCTCTCAACTTGTACACAAGCAGCTTGCAGTTCGAAGTATCGGAAGTAGAGCCAAAATATTATGCGGACGGCGAAGATGCTTATGCTATGAAACGAGATCTCACCAGCTTCCATCACGAGAAGGCTCTTAGAGATAGAGCGCACAAGGAGGGCAATGTTCATACACATTTAGGTAGATGTTGTGGCGATCACTCTTAGTCCATTCATCACAGCTACTGACGAAATTGGATTGATTCATCAAAGTTTGACCTGGTACACTAGTAAAAATGTTTTATATGTGACTGAAGGATGAAAGTTGTTAAAGTTTGCACGATGGAGTAAGATTGGACTTTGGGGCTGTTTTTCAGTTTATGCAATGCGCAATGTAATTAAGACTTATAAAGATATAAAAAATAAAGGATTCTGGGCAATCTAATTTAATCTTGATTTTTTTCATTATAACTTTATTGAATGACTGAAACTGTAATTCACATATAACACGCCATTATGCAAAATTAATTGTTCAGGGCGTTGTCAAGCGTGTTGTTAAAAAGTATGGTAGAAAAAAATAATATTTTACAGCACTGAAATGGGCTCAATTTATACAGTTCCTACTTACACTTTAAAATCGGATCTATATTTATCTCGATAGATATTTTCTTCTTCAAATACTTTGTCATTTTCAGTGTATTTTGGCTTAAAAATTATTTTTGACATTGCACAATATTCGAATAAGTTTACTCCACTAATGCATCTCGGATGTACCATTATGCTTGTGTATACATACTCCATTTCTGTAATAGGAATAATTATATTATATGTGTGTGGTGTGTGTATATATATATATATGTATAAATATATTTATGTACAAATAAGATGTCCTTAAAGTAACAGTTATTCAGTTTGTAACATATCTCAAGTTTATAAACAGCACAAAGGAGTCCTATGATAAAACGCATGATTTGTCAATTTTGCGTGATTATATCGAAAACATGATTAAAGTACTAAAGCGTCATCAAGAGATAAACAATTTTTGTATAATCGACGTTTCTTTAAAGACATCACGCGTGCTACATCAAGAGATTTCGTTTCTAACTTCTTCTCTGATCTTGGAATAGCTGCCCTCGGATAAGTAACTCGTAAGTTTACAGTAATACCGTTACATATATATTTACGAGTGACCGCGAGGATGATACCCAACTATCGCGAAAAGATCATCCAGGTACAAAAGGGAAATTAGGGAAATGACGAGTTGTTGTTCGTGATAATGTCTATAACGTCGTTCGCGCGCGCGCGTGCGTGTGTCAGGGTTTACAATAAAAAAAGAAACCATTCCACTTAAATGTTATAACATGATATCTGAATACGGTGATTCAACGCGGATAAGCACCTATCGATTCGACTATCATATAAACTTCTAAATATACAAGTTATTTTTATCTACCTATCTATATATATATATATATATATAACTGCCTGACATATGTACTATATTACAAAAACACTTCCTCAATAAATTATAATACAAGTCTCATAAACGAGGTTCGTGTATAAACGCTTCTCCATGCGCGATATGCTTGAATATCTAGTCTCTAAAAAAATAAAATGTAAGATAAATGTCATAAAGTGTCCTGAAAGGATCGTTTCAGGATATTCTTTAAACATTTGCATTGTTATACACAACAGTAAATCACATTAATCAATCAAAATAAGATAAAAAAGAATTCGGAGGAGAGATAAAACCTCCAAATAAATGGGAGAATTCTTATAAATGTTCGTTATCGGTAAAGCTGCAACAAAACAACTGGTCACATTTTAATACACGGTTAGTAACATGCGTAATCGCATTCATAATCACAATTATATCTCCGTTATTTAAACGAGGCGCGGTAAAACTCTAATACAAAGTTGGATGGTTTCGCATGCGTTGAGCGAATATTATAGTCGGTGAGCTATTTTTAAGTACACTTTCGCACGTGGAGAATGCCATTAGAACAGTGCGCCGCAAATTAGCAGTTGGATCGTATACATACTTTTGGCCTCAACAGACGTGAATTTAAAGATAATCCAGCTGATCTTTTCAGATTTTAACGTGATATTGTTTGGTTTAGCCTCGGTTTAGTTTTAGTCCTTAGATCCATTTTAATGTAAAAAACAGAGAGAGTTTCAATGATTAAATAGTTAAAATTTCATAATTGATTCACTTGAAAGTTATGGAAATGCAAAAAATAATCTAGGAGATAAAACAAAAATTCTGAATGCGATATTCTTTAAACATTTGCATTGTCAATCTGTCACAGGACCTGCTATAGATCTAATAAAAACATCCGTTCGTTCGCTTTATCAAAAAGGCGTTATTGGTCTCGTTGTGCAAAAAGATTCGCGAGTACGCGTAGTTGCCGTGGAAATTTTTGCGCGTTAACAAATTCGATCCGCCGCTGATTGCGGTTCACAATGTGCGCACGTGACTAATTCATTGTTATGGAAGAGCCTGGTAAAAAGGCCTGGGCATCCGAAAAAGTCGTAACCCGGCGGTAAAAGCTTTGTATAAAATTCGTTAAAAATTGTCTTCCAAAAAAACTGTCCGCAATAAGTAATAATTTACCTTTACGGGATGTCCCAAAAAGGTACTGCCTGCAGAGCAATCTGCGTTGAATTTTCTTGGTGTCAATTTTTTGATATACGATCGAGTTACAAAAACAGAAACACGATTGTTCCTCAATTCGACATTGGTATTCATATCGGTCTTTTGCCTTTAAGTAAAAGCAGCGAGGATTCTTCACTACAGGAAAACGCTTCAAACCCGTCATTAAACTTGCTAGTCATCGATTTCAGCAATATCAGTTAATTGTAATTGCAATTTAAGTTATTTCTTTTTATTTTTATTCTTTTGAAAAGAACAAGGAATTCGCGAAAGTAAAATTACGGGTAACTGATATCGGTGAAACCTGTTCTCTAAAAGAGAGATATGAATACAAGCTGTCTATTCGCGTGTATAATGTTCTATTGTATACATACATCTATAAAACTACTAACACGTTTAGCTGCATATGTCGTGGGCGTATATCCGAAATGGACTTTACGACGTGGTAAAATAACAGTGTTTACCAGATCGCAAATTCGCGAGTCATTTCGGAAATGCTTTATTCAAGTCAGAAAGCTATTGGCCTCGTTATATTCCGTTTCACATCACACGTCTACCTGAACGTCTAATTAAACGGTTACATATATTTCCTATGAAAGATTATAATGCTTAATATTATTTTCGAGTACATTACAAAGACACTCGTTCCAGGGTTGTGGTTTTCTTCGTTTCTTACGATCTATATACCGGAGCTTTGGCAGTAGCAGGTTCCTATTTTAGGCCACGGATTTTCTTTATAATGAAATAGGATAATAGCTGCACGAGACGCACTAAAGTGTGCGAATATCCGGACATGTTTTTTCACTTTCGTGAAGCGTATATGGATCATGTTTGATTATTTCGCCATTTAATATCGAAAGTACTGTTGGGATTCTAAGTGTTCTTTTTGCACTAGTGCTCATTTAAAAAAAAATAACAGACTTATTCGATACTATTGTATTTCTACTTGTAAGTGGCTGAATATCAAAAGTCAGCCACCAATAATTCTCTCAGATAACGCTTGAAAGACCACATCCATGAGAAATTCCTGAGATACTTTTGATCCACTTTCGTATAAGAAAGAATGTTCTATTTAATCAATGTGCTGAAGATTTTTAGCAACATTCGTTTAAAAATCTCGACAAAGAAAGAAAAAAATACAGCGAATGAGACTCGACATGATCCCACAAGCGTTATCTTCGAATTATCAACGCGATCGGTATATCATTTCTAATCGCGAGATAAATTCAAAAACGCGTTACGCGTTTGAATCTTCCACAGTCTCAAAGTTTCTCCGTTAACGAGGAAGAATCTACCGTGGACCGCGTCTCAACTGAAGGAACTTGTGGTTTCGTGACCGCATCGTGACAATTCTCCTCAGGGTTGTTGAGCAGCGTGTATCATAGCGACCTTGAGATCCTTGGCCAAGTGCGAGACGTCGACGACGCTGTCGACCATCTCCTGGACCGCTGTAACGCTCGGGAAGAATTGAGCGGCTTGCTTCGTCTTCTGCACCGTCTGCCCGAGCGCTTCGTTCAGAGCGTTCGCGCATTGTAGCACGCGCGTTCGCACATCGTTGCGTGTCACATTTCGGTGCACCGTGTCGCCGATGTGCACTAGTCGGTGCGCACTCAGCACGACGAACTTGCCGTGAGCTAGGAAAACCTATAAAATTTCAATGCATGTTTCAAACAAATCCTTCCTATAGTTTATATCAACAGTAAATAAAAAAGATTATAAATTATTTGAAGAATGAATGATTTGAATATGATGAATAGGTATTTAAATTTGTGCGGATGAAATATTGATGGAAGATTTATAAAAATCAAGATAATGTTTGAACAAAAAATTATCAACAAAAAATATTTTAAGGTTTCAAATATTATTTTCTAATTTTATCGTTTTGTTCCTGATTTTACGATGTATACTTTACTAACTTATCTTTAACCGCGATGCCGGTTGCGTGCAATGCACTTGTGAAGGAAAAGAGGTCATCGTGAAAAAGTAATGGAAACATGCAGTTGACGTGAGCTAACTTAAGGCACCCTGTCACACAATAGTGCACTGCCGATATCTACGAGTCTATCGTTCTTATCGAGACTGTTGACCCATATGCACATATATTTAAGTTCCGTAATAAAAAAGCATAACGCTCAAGCCAAATGAAAAAATGGAAGAAAATGTTTACTGAATCTCTGGAACGATTGCAATAGATCTTAATCTCAACTTTTCTTATTGAGTAAAGACAAAATGACATTAAGCATTGTTCCATCGATTAACAAACGTCTCAATGTATGAAATAATTTCTGAGAAAAGTATCTTCAAATAGACAAACGACCGTAAAAAATTCAAATCTTAATTTTTATCGCGACGAAAATGACACCGATTGTTATTTCAAATAATGCTCAAGGTCTATGTATTTCGCGTGAAGGAGCGCGACGGGTGGTATACCAGTATTACAAGAATTGTTACAATTCTACTCGCCTTGGGTGGTTGATTATGCTCCACCGTTTGCAGAAAGGCGTCGATGGCGTGAGTCAGGTGTGCGCCGTGCGTGATAACCTGGGCGACGTAGAAGGCCAACAATTGCTTGTCGTTGGGATCCATGGGCGTCGGGGTCGTGGGTGGCATCTGAATCGCGGCATTGTCCGCCTCGGACACCAGCAGATCGTAGTTGCTGCGGAGCTCCTGCGGCAGCGCAGCTCGCAATTCTTCTCGTTGCTTCGCTACAACCTCTCGTGAGTCGAGATTTACGTAGTCATAATCCTCTCCGGCGCCACTATTGTTGCTGCTGCCCGTGGAGATGATCGACGCTCGCTTGAAGAGCAACGTGGAATTTCCCTGCACAGACAGAGCCTCTTTATCAGCAACAAAGGCTCATTGCTCAAATGTCATCAGCTTCATTCGCATAACTAACATTTAAAAAATCCAAAATTAAAAAAGTTTTTTTTAATTAATTTTTTACTAAATTAGAAATAAAAAATTAAATTATGAGCATTAAATATTTTGTGTCTTTTATCTTTTCTATCCATTTTAATTCTTACAAAAGAAATCGAAAATTTAAAAAATGGATTCTTTATTTTCTTTTTATTTTCGAAATATAATTACACAAAATATATCAATAAAAAATACATAAATAGATAGTAGAAAAAATGAAAGAAATTTTAAGATTTTTTCTCTTCAGGAATATTGTTATGATTGCTCACGTTTCCGTAAAATCGGAAATTGTTATTTGTAACAAATATATTAAATCCTACGGCTATAAAAGATACTTACTTGAATGAAACTAGCAACCTGACGAACGTCTTCCGTGAGTGCTCGAGCGCACGCGATCAGCTGATCAAGGGGATCTGACTGCACAGGTAGGAGTAGTGAGGACGGAGGTCCATTAGTAGGTGTCGGTGTATCACCACCGCCACGACAGAGTTTACTCGCGTCCCATTCCATCGTGTCCAATTCAGTAGCGGCTTCCTGTACGAGCTTGTCAGAATCACGAAGCGCCTTCACTAGCGGCCGTAATTTCGTGGCCAGGCCCTTATCTGGCGCTTTACCTGCATTGCCCAGCGTACCTACGCACAGAACACAATCTCTTTCAAATTTCAACAAAACTATTCTGTGTTTCAGTATTTATCGAAAAATAGGATTGTTGTGCAGTGAATTTAAAGAGTTGCAAATCTAAATATAAGAATATATTAAGCCCACTCTGAACAATCTATATACAATTAGTGTCGAGATCAAAATAGAATTTTAATATTTTATTTCATTAAAATAACGAAAGTAATTTTCACGATACCTTCAATTGCATTTAAAATCATCAAGATATTAAATTAAGATGTTAAATTGAACTCTGTAGTTACTTACCTTCCGCGAATTCGGCGAGATCATGAAGAGACGTTCTAAGCCTGAGAGCAGCTAGCCTTAGGTCCATAAGAGTGGCATCCAATCGCTGTGGTGTTCTCCAACCGGGGCTTACGAAGCCCAGTAGCCTCGCTATCGCAGCAGATGCCTCGCTTTGCAACCTTTGCAAACCTTCCAGAGCGGAGTCCAACTCCAATGGAAGCTCCTTGCTAACTGGTACATCGTAAATCTGTTGCGATGGTGGCGGTGGTGTCGGGGTCTTCGGTATGGGGGTATTGTGTCGGGACGGTAACGAGGACGCTGGAAGACGCGGTCGGGGTACATCGTAATCTGGAGCGGCCAAACTCGATCTGGAATCCAAGAATCGTTATGCACGCGGGAAAACGAGAAGCAAAATTTCAGATTGGAAACTTTTCAAATTTATGGCTGATGACATTGCCAAAATCCTAGTGGTGGAAGGAGACACAATTTTGAATTTCTGAGGCATTTCAGACACAGCTCGCAATACTCTTTAAATCATCCTTTGCAGGATTCTTGAAACTCTGTTCAGTTCCTGATTTATTTCACGCGAGGAACTTCTAGGACGCGTAAAGTTTCGAGATTCTCGGGATTTCTGGACCTCCAAGAACGTACGTCCAATGGAGTTACCATAATGTTGTAACCGGGGAATTTCCTGAGCTCGAATAGCGTGACGCATCGTGGAAATGCGAACGGATGTACCTGTTCGATCCACTGAGGGAGCCGTCGTTGGTGAGGCTGGAGGCCGAGCTGCTGGGCGTGAGGGGCTGCAATGGTCGCGGCACGTCGTAACAATCCAGCGGTGTAATGCCGGAACCGCCGGAGCAATTTGAGTTGGGTGTGCAGGATGTCGGCGGCCTTGGGATATCATAGCACGACGGAGCCGGACTTGGGCTGCTCGCCGGCGAGGGGATCACCGGGATCGCGCGTGGTGGTACGTCGTAACACTCGTTCACGTCGCCGCCCCCATTGTCGACAGAACTTCGTACATTGTTGCTCGTATATCGTCCTGCGCAGGTAGAAGTTAACAAGATTTAAAGGAATCCTCGGATCAACTTCTGAGTACTGAACGGGCAGGGAAGCCATTTCACACAGACGCTTACGGTATGCTATGTTATAGAAGAGATAGGCTGGCAAGCGGCGGGTGGATGATAAATGAGATAATTCCAGCATAAAATATTTTTCGTATATATGTATATGATGAATTTGATTTGCTCTAAATAAGAACGTTCCAAAATAGACATAAACACAATTATATATTTTTACGTATATTTGTAAAAATAAAGGAGAAAATTCATAATTCTGAATTATTCTGTATATTGAAATCTAATAATATTCGAAGTTGAGAAAATGTTGAGAATCAGAAAAAGATAAACAGTAAGTTAAACCGAGATTAAATCTCTCATCGGTGGGAATTAAACCGACTCTAATTTAAAAAATGAGTGACTTTTTATTAACTATTTCAGAAACTAACAATGACATGAAGTTAATCAATATCTGAGTCATTAAATAAGTATTAGCAGACGGTTTTCACCATCACCATTTGGCTATAGGCGGAATGTTTAGTTTGCGAATAATACGTACCCGTATTGTGCGAATGCTCATTGTTCGTCGAGTTGAGGGGTGACTCGTGTCTGGAGGGTGGCGCGGGACTTCCCCGACTTGCTGGGAGGTCGTACAGGTAGACGTCCCCACACTTCTGCGGCGTCACAACCTGCATAATCGAAAACAGCAAAGCAATTAATTTTATCCAGATTAATTACCAGAGTTCTACGTTTTGTGTTTCCACCATCTGTGCCTGTTCGCAGTTGAACATTTTTCGTTGTGTTTTACTCATTCTATTCCGCAACAATTAACTGCAAATTTAATTTTAATCAAAATTACTCAAACGCGTGAAAGACTAAATTAGCACATCCATTCTAATAATTCTCGAAATTAAATTACGACTCTAATATGTATAAAATTAACACGTCGTCATTACATTTCTGATAATTTATATATATATATATATAGAAAAATATATATATGTGTATATTAACAAATATTAATTCGTAATGTATAGTCATATACATATATCTATATATCAATACATAACTGTACATACATATTATATATGTATATATACATATTATACATGTATGTGTATGAATTAAAAAAATTAATACTAATATTTATTATATAATAGATATTACTTATACATATTGTTTAACCCTACATTACTCGCGAGGGATTTTCGATTACAATATTACATTATATCCAATGTTACATCTCAATTTTCATTACTTTTTTGTACGAAAATTTACAATTAAATAAAGGTTAATAATATTCAATATATTCTTTAGGTAAAGATAAATATAAAATCTTTTTTCCATTCTAAAACAATTTGCGCTAAATATAATAATGTGTATAAATAGCATTTATATATTTAGCAAATTTATATTTTATAAGACTGGGATAAGTATATTTTAGACATCCATTTTCAGAAATATAAATTGCATAATCTTTACCAATATATCACATACAATATTAAATTTATTTTTAAAACCACGTGTCCTTTTTCGAGCTATCGCATTCTCGCTTAAGTAAATGTAGCCATTTCATTATATGCGATAGACATAAATGTTATCGTGTGGCAGCGTTAAGATTTTCTAAAACTCTTCGACAATCAACTTGAAAAAAGAGGAGAGATAATATCCCGGAGGCTGATTCGATAGACGCCACAGAAGCTAAATCCACGTGAACTTCGCTCGTGACGAAACTCGTAACGAAGTTATTTGCGCGAACGCCAATCAGCTCTGTTACTCTTTCCACTATAAGCGATGTGACCTCGAGGATCTCGTTTGAGTGCAGCCCGCCGCAGCCACGGATTAATTCTACGAGATCGGTAATTGAGTTTCCTACGAGGATCGAGGAGAACTCGAGGGGGAAAAAAGGGAATTTCCCTATCGGCAAAATTGCTGAAGCGCCGTCCTTTCGATGAAAAACACGCCATAAGGTTCGCGATTTATTCTGCACAAGATAACATATTGTACGAAACGTTTCATAACAAATAACTCGATAAAAGGTACGATATTTTTCGTAAAAAAACATTATATACAGTCTCGGATAAAGTAATATTTCTTGCAATAATAGTTCTTCGAGTCAACGATTAAATTTAATTTGTCAGATTATTATTATTATTATTTCAGAGTAAATGTATTTTAATCAGGGTTGGTAAAAAACATGTTTTAAACGTGTTTTAAACAGTTTAAAACATGCTTAATTGATGTTTTTAATATGTTTTAAATATGTTTTTTTTATAGTACTGTTTAAAGCATATTTGAAGCATTCAACCCTGAATTTTTAATTACATATAAAATTGTTATTCTAATTTTGATCCTAGTTGACACTTGACGCTTCTTTTTACCAACTTATTGTTAGTAGGATTATATGATTTTTATCGTGTCCAAATTTAATTAAATACTATTTTTCTTTGTAATTTAATACTGGAAAAATATATAATAAATGTATAATTATAAAAATTATAAGTATATGATATTGTAGCATAAAGAGACTTTTTAAAATATTTTAAAATTAATATTTAAATTAAAATTTTATTAAAATAAAATCATTTGAGAAATAAAATTTTCTTGTCTGATAACATTTTTGAAATCTGTTAAAATAGCTTATTAAAAATGATTAAAATAATATATTTGATTAACTTCATATTACAAATTAAACCACTGCTGGACGTAACAGAGGCACAAGCTTGCACATTTCGAGCGTTGAACCGCTGTGCCGGGAAAATGTAATTCCGCTGATAAATAAAGCCGATGCGGCGGGTAAATATGGGAGAAAAAGGGGTGGTGAAACATCCCCCTCAGGAGAGTGTAATCTCGGAGGCTCATCGGCCGGTGCTTTGCAATAATAAAAGCCCTGCAATTCTTGCGTTACGCTTAAGCGTGCTACGCTTTTGTTATTACTCTTTTCTTTTTTCTTTGCACGTCGCGGTGCACGCGAACAATAGCAGTTGAGAACTTTCCCTCTTATAGAATATCGAGTCTTTTCATTTCTGTAATAAAAAATTATAAAAATTAAGAGATTGAAAGATAAAAAAATGTTTAAATACATATACAAATTTTATTTTTAAATATATTATTTTTGAAAAATATCTTAATATGTTATATTAAAAATATCGCATGTATAATATAATATTATAGATTTGCAAAAAATGATGAGGTATTAATTCCTTTCATTCAAAAGAAAACTACCATATATTTCTTGTTGCTTTTATTTCGTAAAATAATCTCAGTCACATTTTTAAAATAAGATCTGTAATATATGCAAAGGAAAGTTAGAAATATATTATAACTTATTATAACGAGAGAGAAACGTCGGACACGCCCTGCACATGAAACGGAGCAGCCTCGACCACGATGTCGTCGTAAAGCTCACGCGGTTGATCAGTAATTCGCAATTCACCATCGACGTTCAGTTTTGCGTTACCAAAGTAGAACAACCGGGACTTCTATAACTTACGGTCGAAAGTTCTTGATCGGTGAAACTTATTGCGCATTCAGGAGAACGAGAGGAGTCGCGCATGCAAGATGCGCTTCCTTCAATGTGCTCTGTCCACGGAAACGCCGAAGATACGACGGGAATCTGGGTCAGTTCTTATCGGGCAAGCAGCAAGAACCCACCCACCGAATAACACGATGCCACAACCTCGATTCCGAATCAACCCTTCCCTCCCTTCCAACAAATCATTTCGACCCCATTTGATTTGCCGATCGAGCGCGCTTGCAAGAAATCCAAAATGATTTGTTTCAATACTATCGGAATGCTTCGCTGCGAAGGCGAGATTGCATATAAATGTGAATGATGTAACTGTATAAAATTCTAAAACGATACGCTGATTAATTCTTATTGTATGTCATGAATATCGCGCGTTGTATACAAGAAGTTATTTTCCTTTCACTAATTATACGAAAGATCGTGACTTTATCTTTGTTTAAAAATCAGACTTTACGAGAATAGTTACAACGTAAAATCTTTCTGTATTTCTTCCAAAAAGTAGAGATCGTTTAAAACTTCTGATTAATTAAATTGTTCAGAGCCGTCGCTTTGGAAATTTTGGAATTATTCCAAGTTGGACAATATCCGATGTAAAAGCTTTTTCATCAAGTACGAGAAAATAGTACAAGATTAAGGAAACGGAACTGAGCTTTAATTCAAAATTTCAAAGTTCAGACATACAGATAGTCCAATGGAAATCCTTCTCCCGAAAGAACAGCACTTTGCACTAATTGTCCGCTGTGCGAACCCAAGTTCCTTCTTGCGAGTGCACACTCATCGTGAGAAGGTGGCCGTTACCTAGAACCAGGAAATGTGCTAATTATGCTATAACTCACTCTTGATTATAGCTCGCCTTCTATGCGACAAAGTTGAGATTACCCCCTCGTGATTTACGAGCGTTTTCAAGTCAAGATGAAGACTACAAACATCAGTTGTTTAAACGAGACAAATAGGAAAATTAACGTAAAAAATATAATTAGTTTATCCTTTTATTTCTTCAATCAAGAGAAGATCTTGAATGTTTCATGACTTGTTTCCACATATCTGTAGCCATTTATAGTTATAAAATTGTAAAGAGAATTCAAGAAAAATTAATTCAAGGCATTGTATTAAAAATAAAGATATAGATCTGAAAAGGATAAAATTATAATTGTATGTGATTCTGAAATATTTAGGTACGGAAGACTGAATAAGTCGGTCGTTGAAATAATTAGTATTAAAATTTATGCTCATAATAACTTAAATTGTATATGTAATAATTTTTTCTTTGTAATATTTCTCTTACAAAATTTTAAATGTATCTTCAAAAATTTTAATTAGGCTATAATATAAAAAAATATCAGGAATAAATAAAAATTGAAAAGATACAGTAATTTTTTTACCACAAGATGTTATGATCACATATGTACATACATACAACTAAAATAAAATTAAGTATGAATATAAGATAACTTTTATATTCATACCATATAAAAGAACTTTTTTAAATGGATGCATAGTTTGATAAAAGTTAAAAGCTGTCGGACGAGTTTTCAAGAATAAGTACAAAGTTACGAAATAGTTCTTAAGTTTATACCTCACTTTATATTTGAATGACATAGAAATTGGAGCTGTATTTCTGTACACGTGATTAATAACGGATTAATTAAAATTCCCCTATGTAAAATGAAGAGTAAAACGATAGATTGAGTTGAAAGAGTAGAACGGCCGTCGAACCGCACCGTCTGCTCGTCGTGAATTAAAGCTGCTCGCGAGTACGCTATCGCGTGTTCTTTGTTATTATGAATCGAATAGTACTATCGTAGTGGCGCGTAGTAGCAGAAGGGATGAAGGTGCGGGGGAGGATGCTGGAAGGTTGAGAGCGCTTGTGTGCAACGTAAGGGTGCACTAGAACTAGTAGGATGGGGTGGTGGTGGTGAAGAACAGTCCGGAGAGAGGGGGTATACACCCTCGGTCGATACCGGGCGTCGCGGTGCTAACTGTGAAAGGCGTATTACGGGGGTGCGCGAGAGAAAGCAAGGGAGAGAGAAGAAGAGGGAGAATGAGAGACAGTGACGAATTCAGAATTCTGGAGACCCTAAGGTACAAAGATATCCAAGTTTCCATGTAATTTAAATAATTTACGAATATAATTTTTGTCATTGTTGTTACAAAAAATATTATAAATAGTTTAGGAAATAAACAAAGATCTGAGTTTATCTTTATTAATTTTAAATAAATAAAAGTTTATGAAAATTTACAAATTTTTAGGTACGTTTAAAAAATTAAAATTTACTTCGCTTATATTAATAGATCTGTTAGTTGCGGATAATATAACTTTATCAATTCGAAAGTTAATTCTTTAAGATTTAATCTTAATCGATTACACATTTCGTCACATAAATGAGCGTTGATCACTCTCTTCTACAAATATAAAGTAAAAGTCGATAAATTTAAATTAAAAAATCATAAAATTAATTTTTATTGTAAATGTATATAAATGTAGTATATAAATTCAAATTTAGAATTGACTTTTTAGTCATTTGCTTACAATCTATGCAATATGTTATACAATTGCAAAAATTGGTAGATATTAACTACTTGATTAAAGCTTCATTAATTATAGATCCGCTCCTGACAGGGGTAAAAAGAGAATGGGAGAAAGGGAGAAATAGAAGGGAAAGGAAGGAGAAAGAGGAGGTTGAGGGAGATAGAAAGGTTTCCATGGAAACACGGAAGGAGGCTCGCCTACGGAAGCAGGACTCTCGGCTTGTCTCAGGCCGCGATAAGAATTTTTAGGCGCGACTATGGGAATGATTTACGCATTTTGATTTCGTAAAAGGTGTCGCCGTAAATATACACGAAAAGAATTTGCGATAAATTTCGATCGCACTTTTGAAAAGTCAAATTTGAAAGTCTACAATTTATATAGATACGATATTTAATGCAAATCCCAAAAAATTGACTTCCTATTTATTTCTTATAAAAAAATCATTTTGAATTCACGCGAGGAGCTTGCGTGAAATTCCTCGTAAAATGTTACCGCACTATATCATCAAATCTCCCCTTGTGAGTCCCCACATTTCGTGCAAACATCTAAACGTACGCGCGAACTTGCTTTACATAAATTCTGGTCCCAGCTGACATGGCATCGCGATGAATTTCGGCAACGACTGTATTTACATTAGTAAATTCACGTGCAACAGCCAGTTACACAGATCGCGTAATACACTTACAAGACGTGAGCACCGTAGTAATCCTGTTAGACTGCTGCTTATGAAGTTCTCGCATGGAACTTGCAAAACTTCGGATGCACTTCGTCAGAAACGTGGGCAGAATAATAAAATATGAAAGGAAGACGTCCGACTAGATGTATGAAAGCGGTGGCTATAAAACGTACAATAATGGCTGGCTTCGTCAACCATTATTAGTCAAACTTTAATCGTAATTTCAACAACGAATCTTTATCGCTATCTGGTCGTAAATTTCTTTATTATGAGGTATATTGCAAAACTAAATTTTAAGTGGTGGGCATTAAAATCTTCTCTCGTTTGCGCTATTAAATATCTCTTTAAAATTAATTTTTATTGTAAATGTATATAAATCAAATATGTCTTTATATTTTGATAAGAAAAGAAAAATGAACAAAAAAGTATTATTGAAGAGAAGTTATGTGATCAGGTAGTAATCAAAGCTATCTACAGTTGATTCAGGACATAGATCGAGTCACGCTATCCCTAGAAAAGCATGTTTCATTACTTATATACTTGCATGTAATGCGGAAATGTAACCTTTCGCCTCACTGAAAGAAAAGATTGGCTGCTGCAGCAAATTAGATGATAAAATATGGCATAGCATTTTTAATTGGCTGCAGCAGCCAATTTTTGATTACAGTAGCCAATTTTTTGTTGCATTTGTCTATGTCATTATAGAATTTCGATAAGCTAACGTAACCAAAAATTGGCTGCTGCAACCAATTAAAAATGCTATGCTATAATCAGTCTTTTCTGTCAGTGTATTGAGTCAAATAATATGATTATTTCTTAGAACGCTCAAATGGAGCCATGTTGCTATTAATATCGCCGTTTGTTGACGCAGATCATTGATTCTAAGCGAAACTACCAATAAAAATATCAATAACCCCATCTGATTAATCAGGATGAGCGAGATGAACATCCAAGAGAGATAAATAATAAATCGTGCGCGATAATAGGACCTTTTACGGTCCTAGTGATAGCGCATGTATGTGCTCTCACGCCGGTTTATTACGCGAGATAACATCGCTTATTGTCCCTTTAATAAACGGTCGGGATGGTCTCTCGACGATCAAGAAGAAGCGGCTACTGTTGCGGCTTCTGTCGGGTCGCGGCTTCTACTTCGATCGCCTGGAGTCACTCGAAAGCATCCTGGAAGCGAGTGATTTACGCTAGTTAATCCACGACGACCGTACCGCGAGATGAAATTGGATTTCTCGTTTCATCCCGCGTTATAAATTCGCGAGATAATTTTGCACCGCGGTGTCGAGACCAGTTCGTTTCGAATCTAGATTGCTTTGAGGTACTCTTATTGAGACGCGCAATCTGAGTGTCATAGCGAACTAAAATTAGGAGTAAAAGATAGCAGTATTAGTGGTTAGAAACAGAGTAATAAGATTCCGAAGATAATGAGTGTGTGCACGCGATTTTTTTTTAATAAAAAACAAAAAATGCAAAATATTGTATAAATGTAAATATAAAAAATATATCTGTATCTCTTTTTATAAAAATCTTTCATAAAAATATGAACAAACCCTATGTGTTAAATCCCCTTTACAGAATCCCTTCACATTGTCGCTAATGATGGCGTGAATAATCACCGAGCCGAGTGGAACAATAATGTCGCTGTCGGCTCGACGACGAGGACCTCCTAATGACTCGTGTAAATAGGCTTTTCCTGGTAAACGGAAGGTGGGATCACGCGAGAAACGACATGCAACGACGATCTCTCGAGCGGCCTCCAGTCACGTGTCAACGGAAACGAACCCGCTTGTGGATGAGAGGGAAATTAAGATCAAGCAGGGAAATTGTGCGGCGAACGGAAATCTGACCGGACGCGGGGAGTTGCGAGGAAAGAGGGACTGTTTGCAGTCCGTGGAGGGGAAACCCTTTCCTTCGGAAAGCTGGAAACGAATGGAGAGAACCATCAGGTCGACACGAGTGAAATGACGACGAGAGCTGACGCGTGACTTCGACGCGTTTTTACAGAAAATGTTGCGATACAAGAGAAAAAAAACGTTGCTTCAATAACACATGAGTTTTTGAAAGCAGAATTCTTAAAAGTGTACTTGCAGTGTTTTCTTCTATAAATTTTAAGTATTAGTAGGTTAAATTAATCGATTAAATTCAGTATATGTGCAGAATGTAGACGACGATATTGAAACTAATCAGTGATTTGAAAGCAGAATTCTTAAAAGTGTACTTGCAGTGTTTTCTTCTATAAATTTTAAGTATTAGTAGATTAAATTAATCGATTAAATTCAGTATATGTGCAGAATGTAGACGACAATATTGAAACTAATCAGTGATAAATAACAGTTGATTAGTTTTAATTTTCATATCACACATATTACTATCATATTAAAAAATTTATAAATATACAGAAATTTGATTAAAAAAATGCTAAGCTAAAGTACAGAAAAATAGTTTAAATACAATATACAATATACAATCAGACACGGATTCTTTAAACGAAGCATATGACTTTTTATTTGAAAATAACTGAGGTTTTCTTCTTTAATATCTTTGTTATTTGTGGTTTAACTCGTGATTTGTACTTTAGCTTAGCATTGTTTAGATCATAACGTCCGTACAGATGACACGTATATTTTATAAGCTTAACGAATATCACTCTCTAAATCTGAATTAGTGGATAGTCACTAATTCAGTGGCATACTTGGCACTGATAATCAGTGAAGTTCAACTAAAAAAGTAAGAATGTTTGAGCATTATATAACTAAAATACTGATATTTGCATGTTAATTTCAATTTTCCAATACCATATTCATTGAATTTAAGCACTAAAACAAGGTTAGTTAGATCACATAATAAGGATTAGCTAGATTAGGGATATCACATTTAATTCACTAATTACCAGTGGCATATTTGGCACTGATATTAGTGATTATCCATTGATTCAGATTTAGAGAGCATGTAAGTTTTTTAAATTAGTAGTTGTTCACGACTTTAATGTATTAGATCATTATTTCTTGTCAACACTTTATTATTATTATTATTATTTTAAATTATGTTAACAAGCTGGATCGAAACGTATGTATAAGACATCAGAACTAATAAATCTAATTACGCATTGTATTTGGCTCCAAAAGGCATCAACTTATGGACTTGATTAATTATAGAACATTAAAAATAGAACTCTCTGGCCCGATCAAACGGTTGTCCATTCATACGAAGTTCCGGGTATATTCTCAATCAATTTTTATCCTTCATGACTCTTGTCTCAGATAAACAGCTGCTCTAATTGATCAATGACCCAAGTAAATGAAATTCACTATTTATCTCTATCAGTAACGCTTCTGCTTTTTAAAACAATATACAGCTACTATCGAGCGGAACAGCTTGTCGTTAGTAAGAAAGTTAATGAGAAAGAACAAATTAGGCGTGTCACGATGTGATAAAGAGCTGAGGCGTGACTTTAACGCGTTTCCCGTGGTAGCCATTATGAAAGAGGGCGAGAAGTATCGTTCGAAATATAAGTCTTTGGTTCTAACGAGTATGCTTGCAGCGTTTCTTTTCAAAACTTTTTCTCAGAAAAATTTGGAGAAAGAACTTCTTTAAATATAGTTCTTCTAGGATCGGACAACTTATCCCCATGTGATCGCACTTTCAGAAATACGGGATGAAAAAGTTAACGGAAGTAAGCAACATTTGCTGCTTCTTAAGCGCAATGAACGGGCGACGCGTGACTTCGACGCGATTTCTTGGAAGCCATTACGAAATAGAGTGCATTTTCCTAAAGTCGGATATTTGACTGAGTCTAACGCGGTATTTCTCTTCAAAAACATTTCTAGAATTTCCCGAGCAAGGATAAGGCTCGACTACGAGAACCTCCTTTATAATTTTTATCCTCATTTCTTTTAAGCTTACACAGAAAAAATGATTTACTTACAATTAGAACTATTTTACTTTTAAAAAATCGTTGAATTAAAATATTTTTTATGTAAAAAATTGTATATACTATTAAATTTGTACATAAAGAACGGTTTTTTTGAAATATCTAAAAATTTAGGTAGATATACATTAGGAAATAATTTTATTAGACCATCAAAATAATTATAGAAAACTTAAGCATGATCATTAATATTGCAAAAAATCTCGATATTTTAGTTAATAGATAGAGCTCTATTTTGATAGTTGAGCAAAATTATTTTCAGATTTGTATTTAGCTAAAATTTTAGATACTTCACAACAAAACCGTTCTTTCCTTGTAAAAATTTAATAGCTTATACAATTTTGCATAAGAAGATACTTTAATTGTATAGTTTTTTTTAAAGTAAAACAATTTAGATTATTCGGTTCTTTCAGATAAAATAATCATCAGTGATTGAGATCAGCGTTATGTTTATATACCTCATAAATGCAATAAAAGCCACAGAAGTCAGAGAAAATGGTCTTAATTCGCGGCGGATGCTATAAAAATGATACCAGACCAGTCGTGTCTGCGATCAGAAATTTGCAAGCGCCAAGAACGAGTGGATAATCCCACGCGAGTTTCACAGTTCATTGATAACGGTCGTTAAAGACAGGCTCAACCCACGTTCAGGCAACTCCCGTCTTAGCGGAGTATATCTTCCTCGATATCCGTCGAGTAGGCCTGTCTACTGTTCCCGCTATCCTGCCACCTCCTTCTTCACGTCCCCTTCTACCTTTTCCATGCCATTTTCAGCCGGTGCAACGGCGGTGAGGTTTGTCTATACCCGCCATCGCCAATGGCGGCCTCAAGAAGCATTCGCGCCCCGGGCGGATATCATTCTGTTCCCCCGCACTATATATCGTTATCGCGCCACCATTTGCGCTCACAAAGCGAAAGGTATGAGAAGAACGTCCTAGAGGCAGGCAGCTGCTGCAAGACGAACGTTGCATCCGCCTCGCGCAGAATTATCCTTGCAATCTAAATGCAGAAGCTGAATATCTACGCTTTTTTAAAATCCTTCAATTACGGTTTGATAAGACGAAAGCCAGAAAGCTACACTGGAAAAAGTCTGTTGCATTAATTGGAATTCTGGTAAATTCAACCAGAAAGGTACAAATTAGACACTTATAGTTAAATCTATCAATCATTCAAATTAAAATGATCAGAAATTCAATTACTATAATCAGAAATCTAATTCATATAATTAGAATTCGTTTCATATTTGTACTTCTTGTTGTGTGGTACTATTTTTCTCAGTGTAATGTCATTATTTTGAAGAATTACCATGCTATCTGATTTATTCCATTCATTTTACGTACTTGATTGACTGTTCTCTCTCTCTTTCTCTCTCTCTCTCTCTGCGTTTTAATAAATCACATATCAGCGATTTTTCGTCAAATATTTATACACAATTTATAACAATTTACAACTATTTTTAATACATTATGTTTGTATTTTATTAAAATTTGTCGTAAACAGAATTTCCAAATAGCATTTGCACTTGCCGCCCACGCGGAAACGCGAGCGAGTTGCACTTGTCGTGCGCAGATTCGTGTACGCCACTGGCTGTTGCAAACCGAGGCAGTCGAACATGCTACGATCTGGTTATTCTAGTTAACATCACCGGTGCACGAAGCTCCTTTCGCCTACGTCGTACGCACTCGTGTTTCTCTTCTTATATATGTCAAGAATTTAAATATTCAACATACAAATGGCAAATATAATCTACCTGATACTACGAAATCGCTTTATTTTCATAAATAATTAGCAAATTTCTTGATATAAATTAAACGTAGTTGTGTAAGAGACAGTCAATTATCAAAAAATAAATTCATTTTTCTCCGAAGCATAAAAAATGCTTAAAAAGATAAGAGATATTAAGGAATGCAAGATATATAAATTAAATTTAATAAGAACGATTTTGAAATGCATGAAATACAGATTACGATCCTTAAAAACAAAATTAATTCTTCTAAAAATATTTAATAAAAATTTTCTAATTTATGTATTATTTAGCTTTTCATTTAAAAAAATATCAAATCCATCTATACTATTTTTAAAGCAAATTCTGCACAGAATTTCTTTTAGCATTTTGTAAATTTATGTATTGGAAAATTTGATTGGATATGTATTGGAAATTTTTGAACGTTTTAAATGTATTGGAAATTTATTAAAAGATTTGCATATATACTTCAAATTAAAAAAATTATATATTCATGTATAAAAGACGTATCCAATAATTTCAAGAAGGTAGACTTCACATGTGATGTACATCACATATTCCACTTCTCTATTTTTCATCTCTGATTTATTTATCTTTTAACTACTGTCCTTTAATTATTTTTTTTTTATTACTGATTTATAGTTATTTCGTGCAATAACTCGGATAGCCGCAGTTAGGAGAAAAGCACCCGATCTCGCAGATTTCTAAGGCGTAAAAACGTGCACGAGCTATTCTTGGAAGTCGGGAGTAGTCGGCGAGAGACGGAAGAGGAGTGCGAGGGTACGCGATCGAGGAAGAGAACTCTCGTGGATGTACACAGAGATGCAGGATGAAACGCGTCCACTCTTCTTTGAGGCTAACCGCCCTAGACATTCCATCGAGATGACTCCATGGGATCCCATTGCGTGCGCACGCGGGTGTGTCCCATACACATTCGCGTTACAAGGGAGACGTTGCGGAGGAGAGAAACAGAGAGTAGCGACGTCAGAAAGGGGACACTGTCCAGAATCGGCGGACATATAAGGACATCGGTGGACCTACGAGTCAGAAAAGGTAGCCCCTTGTAAGGTATCTTGCAGAATGGACTTCTTGTAAATTGCTTCGAGATGCAATACGATGGTATATCACCGTTGCAATGGATAGAAAGAGTAGATAGGAAGGTGGAGCGATGGGGTGGTCTTATAAAGGGTGGTAATACCTGCCATGACATCCGTGAGGTACTCCTTAAAGACTTATCGCGTATCGATTCTTTTCGGACCGAGAAATTTACATTCCTGAAGTTATTCGACCGCAAAAATACAGGAACATGTAATGTTTTTTCTTATTGTCATTGTGATATAATAGGGTAAATTATATGCTATTTGCGTGAAATTTTGTACATTTGTATAACTATTTTTTTTTTAATTGTTCTACTTTTAGCTTTTTGCTTTTAGTGAACTTCACAGTTTTGTGTGATATTTCATCGTCATTAAAAAAAGGGAACAAAAAAAAATTGCATGAAAGGAAAAAAGAATATATACTTTTTTATATATAAAAAAAAACGAAAGAATGCTGGAGTTCAAAATCTTACAATAATGAACAACTAAACTTGAATCTCTTGTGTCGTATGTAAATAAGTACTTGCGTTCCAACGTGGTCACTCGCGTGACGTAGCTGATACGAGAAAGCTCATTCGTTACGTTGACTTTGCGACGACGACGACGACGACAGCGTTGTATTTCTATCGTAGAAATGCACATGCGTGCATCGCGACGAGACGACAACGACACAGAGATATGTCCGGATGTTCGTCTGTGAAAAGATCACACAGAGCAAAAAGTCCTTGCAGACCAGCAAGGAAACAAGAAGAGCTCGGGAGAGTGCCAGCAAGAAGTCAACCGTCTTTAACGCACTCTAGTACCCCGAAATACATTGTCCGCAAAAGACCAGATCAAGTCTTGAGACATCTAAAAATGGTTCAAGACAAACATGGAAAATTCAATACAGAATAATAATAATTCCGTAACTATAAATATATTAATTTAAATAGTGGAAGATTTAAAAATAAATATAAACATATTTGAAAAAATAAATTTTAAGTATCTATTATATTTTATTATAAATAAAATTTAAGTAAATATTAATTTAAATAAAGAATTAAAATTTTGTATAAATATATATACGTAGAATAATTCAAATAATCTATCATATCAAAACATAAATTTAACAAAAGAGAGATAAAATAATTGTTCAAACTTTCGATTTCTAATGATTTTTTTAATCACTTATATTTTCTAACACATTAATTGTATTATTGTAGACTTAATAATGTTATTATAATATATTGAAATAAATCAGGATCTTTTAAATATATATTTATATGTATATTAATTTCGGAGAAATCAGTGATAATTTTATACAAAGGCAATTACTTTCGCTCTAACGCTATACATATAGTGGACAAACACAATGCTTTAATCGACCGTGCTCGTATTCATTTTATCGAATTGATGTCAGTGGCAGATGTTAAAACGCGACAGAGCCAGATACGCAGCGATAGCCGCGACGACGGCCATCCAGAAGAGCCGAACGAACCAAGTGGCAGTCAGCTGATTTTGACAGATTCTGTTTCAGCGAATATGGGGGCGTAAAAGGTCGGCCCCCACGACGAGCACAATGAATTGTCCGAGCGCCATTGTCAATTCCGCGGTGCAGGGTCTCCCAATTCGTGACCAACGAAGCGATATAATTGTTCGGACAGAAAAATCAGGAAAGTAACACGAATATTCGTGGTTTGGTTAGCTCTCCGATATTCCGATGAAGAATTGACTGTCTCATCCACGAAACCGGAGTGCAGTACACGTTGTATAAAAAATAAAGGGAGCTTACGTGTACAGCTGCACGAGAGAGATAATTTTGATTTCATTTTATCGAGATCCTGTTGTTGAACAGAATTGATACACTTTGTTCGAAACAAGATCACGTTTCTGATAATTAAGTTTTTAGTTATTTGAAAGCAATATTACCAATTTATAATAAGCGACAGTTTTATTATTTGTGTGGCTATATTTTCCAGTCGTAAAAAATAAAAAAATTGATCCTCATTCGTTTGTAAATTCGTGCGTGTCTAAGTCTATATATGTACGTTTATAATTTAAAAAATTGGAAAGATTATCAATAAAATAGCGCATTATTGTTAATAAATAATACAACTAATTAAATACGCAAATGATATTGTTTTACATCAAGATTCTCCTTAATCCACAAATATCCACCTATAGTTGTGATTTTTACTACTCTAACAGTAAAAAAACAAAGCTCATTGTCAGTCACAGCAGTTTTCTTTATTTAGAGTTCATACTTATTTTTTATTTCTTCTTATTTAAAAAAAATATCAAGTAAATCTAATATACATAATGATCTCAATTATTAATAAATTGTAAAAAAATTAATAATATATATTATGTAATTAATAATAATGACTATTAATTTGGATATAAAAAACATAGCAGGTTATCTTTTATTAAAAAAAAAAATTAAGTAACTTCCCGGGTTAAAGGAACATATATAAATCTACAGACCGATCAAGACATATCTCATTTGGAAAATCCTGTCCATAGTAGTTGCGTTTACAAATGATCGATCGATAGGGAGTCGCCGCTGCTCTTGTACTACTCTACAGCAAAAAAACAAAGCTCATTGTCAGTCACAGCAGTTTTCTTTATTTAGAGTTCATACTTATTTTTTATTTCTTCTTATTTAAAAAAAATATCAAGTAAATCTAATATACATAATGATCTCAATTATTAATAAATTGTAAAAAAATTAATAATATATATTATGTAATTAATAATAATGACTATTAATTTGGATATAAAAAACATAGCAGGTTATCTTTTATTAAAAAAAAAAATTAAGTAACTTCCCGGGTTAAAGGAACATATATAAATCTACAGACCGATCAAGACATATCTCGTTTGGAAAATCCTGTCCATAGTAGTTGCGTTTACAAATGATCGATCGATAGAGAGTCGCCGCTGCTCTTGTATGCCTTTTCAGCTAGCGGATATATTAATTCGAGAAGCCAGCTGTTGCAGGCGGGCCAATGAAGCGTCATTCAAATACGAAGCACGGAAAAATGATCGTTGTAATTACGAGTTTCTGCGAATTCTTCAGAATTCCGTTTGCAGGCGTAAAGAATTCGCGTTTAAAGTTAGAATTATTAAGTTCATAAACAAATAGTATTTATTACGATTTTTTGAATACTTATGGATGCATATTACATTTCGGTATTTAAGATATACACGAATTTTTAACTTTGACTCTTCTTTGTATGATAATTAAATCAATTTTGCAATTATTCGTACAGCTTTTATGCATGTTACAAAATAGTTTTTAACATACTTCGTTTACTTCAAGTTACACGAGAGCCGAATAATAACGAAATCGATTCACAGATTAAAACCGAGTCAGTAATATGAAACGTTACGCAGCAATATAGAATATACTTCCGCTTGTGATTTAAGAATAAAAATAGGCGCGCGAAATGCAATGTCTACATATACATATAAGCCTATATACATGGAGGTTCAAAATATGTGTGATTTGAGAATAGTTTCGAATAACTCACCCTGTTGGGCTGTACGTGCCAGCTACGTCTTTTCCCATGTCTCTGTATGCCATCTTCTGCAATGGTTAGGTCGGCCCTGCTGCCGACCAAACAACCCCCCGTATCGTATTGGCCAACCAGAAGCCTCAATCGATTTCCTGGACAGATGCCCTAGAGCAAAAAAAATACATACAATAACGTAACAACAGCTCGCTCCCGATGTTTCGCACGAATAAATTTTTAATCGCGCATGTTCTGTCGATATATTTTACCCAAAGTTCAATGCATTTTCTCCCTCTTGTAACTAAAAATCTCTTAATGCTAAATAAATAAACAAATAATTTATATTATTGTTATATTTCCATAACAATTTTATTTATATATATAAATATTTTGTTAGTTTATTTATATAAATATTTTTGTTCAGTTTTATATTTTAGCAAATTATACATTTTTTTATTTTTTAAGTAAATTTAGATTCTTTATTATTATATACACTCCGTTATATTTTTTATTTATCTGTTCTTAATTTTTATATCCGCCTACTCTTTCTCTCTAAAAAGGCGCGGTAGCTTTTCGGTTTACTCGCACATTTGAGAAGGACTCTCTCTCGAGAGAGAGAGGAGGTTCCAATTAGCTGTCCCTGTCTGTGAGGATATCGCGAGTTTGTGTAATTTCGTGAGATCGAGACGAAAATAAACGTTACACCCTTCGTTGCGTCGTATCTTGAGCCTTGAGAAACGAGCGTGCCACCAAGTGATGCATGCCGCGTAACTCATTCGTTTATCTCGAGTGCTACAAAGTTGTAACTCATAAATCTCAAGAAGTACGCATTTTCGGTGAAATGGCACTAAAACGTTGCCAACATGTTAAGATCTCGGTTGATACTTGTCGAAATTTCAGATTTCTCGATATAACTTTATTAACAGAAAAAAAGTGAGGAATATAAAAAAAGTCTTCGCCAATTTAATAAATTGTCTATTTTTTATCTCGCAGAACAACAATTCATAATTCTGCAAAGCAAAATTCCTTAACCTTTTCGTAATTGGTCATTATTGGTCTTCATATTATTTCGATCCATTAAATGCAATCAAAGTAGAAGCGTTGATAATATAAGTGATAGATACTGATAAAATCAAATTTAATTTTAATTAAGCTTTCACGATATCGAATTTCTCACTGAAAAAGAGTAAGAATTTGATAACTCCAATTCACCAGTAGGTCGCGGAAATATCCGTCATAAACCCACAAACCGCTGATTCAACCAATACCTTTAGCAATAGTCTATTTCGACGACGTCAAAAGTTTCCAGTTTCCAATAAAGATCAAGAGACCGTATCATTCAATCACCCTCCATCCACATCACATCGCCTTACTCTCAATTACTGCCTCACATATGTCTCCAAACGGATCGCACGTGTATTGGTTATAGCAATGGCGATGAGCCGAGTGTTTCAGCAAACGGAAGTCATTTCAGAAAAGTGGCTCGATAAGATCGTGCAGTGAGGAGGTTGCCCGAGGTCGTGGACCCGATTTGAAGAGCACTATATGTTCAAACACAGATGTGACTTCGCGTGATTTTCAAAACTACGACATAAATGAATCAATCAGCCAGCTTGACAAATGAATTAATTATTATACAAAAAGCGTTTAATGTTGGTCTACCTTTTTTTAATAGTATCGAAGATAGTTGTATAACTGTTTTCTTGATCGCGAATTGTCACAAAACTTTACGTGTGTCTAGATGAGCTTTGCCATTATTTTTTCAAGAATATCTAGTTAGTGATGCAAAAGTATTTACGGTAGTTGGTATCGTAGACATGAGTCTGCTTCTATATCGAAGGTAATTGTAATGCACGATCGTTAGTCCCATTTCCGTGATAATAATGTTGCCTCGTCATACCTCGAGAACCTCCAGAGCCGCTGTGGTGCATCGGCTCTTATGCATTATACAGATGTGCATAAGCAGTCTCGTGCACGCGAGGTACTTGTACGTAGAAGCTGACGACAGCTTTGTTACTGTTGGAGATAAATTTGCTTTTTGAATGGACCATCACGAGCAGCCATCGAGAATGAGGTACAAAATTAAGGGAACAAAATATTAAGAGCTCAATATATAATACGAAAGTTATTTTTTGCATAACAATGTACATATTATACAAAATAAATAAACGGATATTAAGTAGTAATATAACAAAAATAAAATTCATAAAAACTATAGATTTTTAATTTATTATAAAAATTGTTTGCTAAACCTTTATGACTTCCCATTCAACGAGCCAACAAATTTTACAAACGAGATAGGAAATTATAAATAAAGCAAAGCGAAATAAAACAGTTAAATTAATTGGCACAGACAAAAATAATACAGAGGACTTTTGTTACATAATATAATTGGATATTTTGGGTTAATAACAAATTCTCTGGCGTATTTTACGCTTGCATCGAATTGCAATGGCTTCATCGACGAAACATCAATCTTTTGGTTATTTATAATTTGAAAGAAATTTTTTTTGTTTTTTGCTCTCTCGTTTCTACCTTTCTAATTAAACGAGCATGTTCTTAATAATGGATAATCACGTCTATGCGCAGTCATGTCTGACATCAGCCAGAGGGCAGAGATCACGAAGCTAGATCATCGTAATCGAGCGTCCTATTTTCATGATAATAATGCCTCTCTCAGAAGAGAAAAAAAAAGAAAGAGAAAAAAAAAACAATTTCGTTCTGGATCTGATGTTATGCATTATAGAGACGCGCATAAATAATACGAAATATGTACGTAGAAATATCCAACGCGTGTTTTTTGTTAATGTGTAATGAATAAACTCCATTAGGATGTAATAGAACGAGGAGAGACGCAGTTAATGGGGATGCAAGCGAAATTCCCAAACGCAAGGAAGTTTCATAACATAATATTACACGTTCGCCTAAGGCATTTTCGATTAGCAGAAAATTGGATTGTAATCAGATTTAGAATTTCAGTATTCACAAACAACCGTGGGATACGAAGATAAAATAAATTCATTCAAATTTATTTAAAGTGAAATCTATCATTTTGAGACAGTAAAATCGATTATTTTATTATAAACTTACAGATGAAGTATAAACCTTTCTTCGAGATATAGATCTCGCGAAACTTATAGAGATTTCTACATTATACGATATCATTTCGTAAGGATCTCGAGTTTTCAAGAGTTCTATTTGAGAAAGATTCGTAGATATAAACTTTATGTCTTTTGAAATAACTATACCTGTCGACCTCGCAGAGCGCACAACCACCATCCTTCAAGACCAGCAGTGTTCTGTTCCAGTACGGTGAGAACGTCGCCTTTTCGAAAAGCCAGCTCATCAGGCGCCTCGGCGATGTTGTCGTACAGAGCTCGTGCTTTCACGCATTTTTGCTGCAACATAAAAAGAAAAAACGGTGAGCACAAATAATGTAAAAAAACAATGGAAACTGACAGAAAGGAAGTCGCCAAGTGAGATAAAAGAAGAGATTTTAAAGTCTCCACAATACTAGACTCTTATCATTCGCGACTGTCAATAAATTGATACTTCTAATATTATTGGTGAGTCGTCTTTGCAAAACAACGCTTTACCGAGGAATCGATTCTCGCAATATCTCCAAGAAATTCACAAAAATCAATAAAAAATCAGAATGACTTAATTTTTATTCTTAACGTCAATAATAATCAAATTTGTGATCAAGAATCATTATTTTGACTTTCACGATGTTAAAATAAAGTCATATGGATTTTCTCTTGACTCGGTGTGTTTCCTTAGATTAGTGTTCGCGTAAACGAATTCCGCTCGTGGACACCCCGTGTCTCTGACTTGACACTTTTGACGGCGCCGGATGTGCGATACCGTATTGCGGGCAGATGGCACGTCGTCGTATCGGTGCCGCAGAAGCAATTGGTTTCATTCGAAAAGTCAACGAGCCAGTGGTTTCCACGCGCGCGCCAATTGGGCCATTGGGCACGCAGTAAAACGGCAGCAGAAGTTCGCAGCCTCGGCACACAGTGCGCCCTTCAGTCAATTTAAATCCATAAAATCCTAGTACCACATCCCTCTCCGCTCTCGTCCATCTGCCGCGTCTATTTCGAGAGACGGCGGCAATCCCGTCTGTCCTGTTGTTCCGCCGCCGAGAAGAGACGTAACGATCACTTAAACGGCGATCCCGTCCTCGAAGTGCAGCGCGCGATAGACGCGTTTTACGAGGAAGCTGCGGCGAGATCTGTCCGTCATCCGCCTCCCTCTCAAGCGAGCTCAATTGAAGCGCCTTGAACGACCGTTTCATCTTTCCTTCTCATATCTCTTCGAGCTCTTTTTCTCTTCCACTAGCCCATAGCTGGCAAACGATGATGTCATTTACGCGATCTTCGGCGAAGTTCCGGCGCAGGCGACGTCGCCGCGGAATTAACGCGTCGCTACGATCATTAACACGGGTGCTTCTATTAAATGTAATTGCCTGCACTTCCATGAACACCGCGTGGAAAATCGAGCCCTGCGGTAGCGATAATTCGTTCTAACGCGGTACATTTAAGCGAAAGGGAGATATGTTCGTGTTCGGAGAGAAATTCTATGGGAAAGGAAGTGGTTTGCGTAATTGACTAAATATAGCAATAAAAGGGAAAAACAGTTAAAGAATAAAAAGGAAAAGTTTGATATAATAATGATGATTGTATAATAGAAGTAAAAAGGTAGAACTTAACTTTCCTGAATGAAATAAAGTAAATTTTAGTCCGCTAATAATTAATAGATAATTCATTCACAACGAAATTCATTCTCAACGAAGTTTTTCCCGTTCTAATTATATTAATGGTCTTGCTTCGATAATTAATTTGTAGCAGGGCAAGAAGAGAATAGTTAATCGGGAATTAAAACGGGAAAATGTGTGGACGCGGCGCGCGGATAAGTACTCTTCAAATAACATAAATGTTAATGGAGTTGAATTATAATTGCTTTTCCGAACGAGCACAAAAGTAACTTTTCGCCGCGATCCGTTATAACTCTGTTAGATTAATAATACTTCACTTATATACGTTATGGAATTCTATTTCATGACATACACGTAATATATTCTGTTCTCTCTTTGTCCTCTTTTCCTCTCGTAGTTAGCTCTTTAATATGGAATCGCCACCACTTCGACGAACGTGATAAAAGCGTTTTATTCCTACATTACTACCGTACAATGATATAGCATCTTACTGCACCACAAAACGTTTCAATTTTGCATGTAACATGGTTCGGATATGTGCAATCTAGCAAATATACATAACATACCAGTGCTACAAATAGCAATTTAATTTTCTATTCAAAGAGTCTCTTAATAAATTTTAAATTAAATATTTATTAATAATCTTTGCATATATGTATATTAAATATCTATTAATATAAACAGAGATATCTATTAGTACAAATTAGCAATTTTATATTTAAGGTGCGCATTTATTTGCCAACAAATAAAAGTTTAAAGAAGAATTTATATTAAAATTTATATTAAAATATTCATTTTACAAATTTTTCTAAAATAGACGAGTTCGCTTTCTATCTTTAAAAAATAATTCACAAGATTTTTCTTAGATATGCTAGTTATGTTAATCCATGCCTGGCGTTTCCAACGGAGGTATAAGCTTACTTTATCCGCGTATCTATCTATGTAACTACAAAATCTATCTCGTCTATCTCTCTTTTTATTTTGATATTTCAAGTTCATTGTATATGGACCGAATATATATACCTATATATATACATATATATCGATCCTATTTTTGGAACCACCAGGTTGTATGCTGTGAACGCGATGGAAAGCCCGTCAAGAATGCCGTTCGTGAAAGGACTCGTTGCCATAAAAGGACACTTTCGTCTGCCCCGATTGCCCCGAACATTAAGCCAGACGTGCAGGTACATGCACTTACGACCTTTGCACTGACAAGTTTCTCCAGGCACAGTTGCGCTGAAGCACTCGAAGACTGAAGCAATCTACATAAAATTATATGGAACACTATCTTTTTATAAATTACTAAAGAGCACTTATAATAATTTGCTTTAAATTAACAATATACTAATATGGATGTACCGTTTTCAATTACTTATAGTAGAGAGATTTTATGTACAAAATATAAAACATAAAAATGTAACATAAAATATTTTAAATATAAGATAACCGTACCCAATATGGCTTAGTATACTTAATGTAACCGTTCAAAAATGTTTTCTCTTTTAAATGTGACCAATTTTAGACGCAGCAAAAATTGAATTGATTAGAGAAAATGCAAAACCTTAGGTGATCATATTGAGTACGATTAATTTATTTTAAATGAAAAAGTACTACATAAATTTTAATAGAAAATTTTAAATTAAAATACTATTTAAAAAACATATAATATACGTATATTTTTTTAATTAATATATTTCATTATAAAGACATTTTATTGTAATGAGAAAATATAAAACTATTCATCTTGTAGAATTTTATTTCAATTTTTTATATAGAATAAAAAAAACACAACATTTATATAGAATTAGAATTTTCACGGAATTTGATAAAAGAAAAACCCGACTTTAATGTTAACTTTATAATATAATTACCTTATAGGTATCCTTATTAGTATAAAGTATTGTAATAAAGCATGTTGATATTAATCACATTTTAAATTCAATAACGCTGCACATTAAAAATTTTATTTTGTTAGTGCAGAGTGAAATCAAAAGCGATGGGCGTTGGTAGCTGCGTACAAAATACTGGTCCGTGCCCAAAAGGGTAGTTCATGCTCCCGGAGGTTGTATTTATGTAGCCCTTCTATTGTTCGGGATAAAAAGAGCATCTGTTATTATTGAATCCAGCGAAAGTACATTCGAATCGAAGTCAAATAATTCTTACGTTTTTATACATAACAAAGTTAATTTCGAATGCGTCATGGGAAATGCAATTATTTTCGTCACGTACTCATTCTTTGGGATTTTCATCTAACTGATTGAAACCGAAGGCTTAAAAACGATTGCTCAATGATTCACGCGCGACTAACTCAATTCATCAAGCAAGTCGCTTTTATCGAGGGAGAGGCACGCTTCGCCGTTCGTGTTAACTCCTTTGCATAATCCCATCGATAAGAATTATGGTATCACATCTATTCGATTAGAAGGAATGAGCTGACAGGATCGAAATTGGATCGAATTACAATCGGTGCTACACGCAAATGTACAACTAAAAAGAATTTTAAACTTTCTACGCTGTTGTTGCTCTCAATCGCCCGTCTTTATTAATTATTGTTTTTTAAACTTTCTATTTGAAGACACTAAATTAGCATGTACATATAAATACACTATACATTTAAATTCTGATACAAGTTATAAAAATAATGTACAAATAAATTTATGACTTTATAAGTCTATTTTAAGCAGTATTAAGTCAATCTTTCCCCTCTCTCTTTTGACTTAATATACACATATATACTGCCCTATTTATGATTATACAGAAAGCATGATATCAAGAGAGGAAGGAGATTAATCAGATAGCATATCGAATTTTTCGATATTATCCTTAATGACGATTCATTTTGAAATTTAAATTACAAAGGATATTTGCCAGCCCTCATCTCCCTGCACACCAGTGTACACGTACGTGATGCGAGCACGTGCGTCGTAGGTAAGTAGCCCTATACAAATACCACGTCCAACGGAGCATGTTTTGCGGAGGGTTAAAACCGCTTTGTAGACACGTGCCGTTTCAGGAGGAGATGAAGTATCGTTACGGTTACATGATTCCGGTTTTTTTACTGCCGACATTACTGTTGTATGTTCGCCGACAATGAGTTAATGTGTTCCCTGACCGCACAAAAATGCTCCGAACGTTATTACAATGTAAATTGCCGTCTTGTAAACACCTGTAATAAAATGTTAAACGCTACTTTAACGAGAAATGTTTTTGATATATTTTTGGAATTACTTATCGGAATTATTCGTGATATTATCATTCCTAGGAAATTAATCCCTCTCAATTTTCATTTTAATATTAAAGCATTGTCCAATTTTATTTCATTCTTCTATTATTATATAAGCACGTTTTTGTATTAGTATACAAGTAAACAAATTTTTACAATTTATGGTAATATTTGCCATAGGGCTGTGTATAAAATTTGGGTGACAAAAATATTTATACGTAGAGCTAAACCATTGCCACGAATAATATAAAACGCAGAGCAGGACTTTTGCACTGGAGTGTACGAGTGTTCTGTAAGTCTGTAATCCAATTACAAGTAGCTTATAAGCGGTGGCACGTACTATGAAGGGTCTATGAGTGTTACTCGCGTGTAATGTCGGCGTTAACGTTTCGTCGGAAACACGCGTAGCGCGAATAATACGATTTAGTTAATCATGTGTAAATGAAACATGGGGAAGCATGGCAGTGTCAACTCTGATTTTTTTAGCTCAAATGATATTTCGTTACACGAATATCGAACAATCTTAATCGAAATTTGAAATAGAACACGAAACGATGTAATTTGTTTCAGAGCTTTTTGATTGCTCGTCAAAATATCAAAATAGATTCAAATAAAATGTTTCCAAAAAAATTCTCTTTTCAGATTGCACTTACGTTAGTCAGATTTATCAAACGTAGAGTGACATAAAACGAAACTGAGGGTAATAATGTTTTAGATCAAACAGAGATAATTAGATAAGTGCCGTCCGACAAATTCGAGCGATATCAAATTTTATCTAGTCGCATAGAAAAGATTCG
The DNA here is from genome assembly GCF_001594075.2 of Trachymyrmex cornetzi. Classification (NCBI taxonomy): domain Eukaryota; kingdom Metazoa; phylum Arthropoda; class Insecta; order Hymenoptera; family Formicidae; genus Trachymyrmex; species Trachymyrmex cornetzi. The sequence continues at coordinate 164,825 of NW_017300081.1, read as the reverse complement.
TTTCTGTCAAGGGAAGGAGAGAAAACTTTTAGGCTGAAACATCATCGTGAGTAATTACAAGGCAATTCATGAGTGAAGAACGGGTCGACGTAGTTTTCGGACCCCCGGAAAATGAAAGGCTACACGTGGGGTGGTTGTATTAAACTGGCAGCGGGCGGTCTTTCTCTTAGTTCCCGCACCGACGGAAACGATTGATTAATGAGGAATGTGCGTGCACCGTATACGATGTGACAATTACGCCACGCTAGACGCACTCGTCGTCCACGCACGCAAGCACGCACGCACGCAAGCACGCATGATCGCGCGCGTCTCGATGTCAATGAACGTGCGTGTGTACACGAAGGCGCCGCGTCGCATCGTCCTGGTGTGAAAATAGCGGTGGCAATTTGCACGCACAGCGGGGGCATCGCCCCGTTCATGCGTGCATGCATTTGGATGATTCGCGTGCGTGGAACCGCGAAAAGCGAAGTCGCACTAAAAAGCTTCTCACTATCTACATAATAGGTCGTGAAACCCCGAAATACCATGACACCATTGTTTTCATTATCATAATACAATATAATGTGTGCGAGATAAAGAAAAAAAAATTAACTACAAAAAATATAGATGTGAATACAAGGTAAAAAAATGTTTTATATTTATGTTAGAAACGATTCACTCAAGCCTTTGTTAAAATTTTGCGTTGAATTTTTAACATTTAAGTATTAATTTAACATAGTGTACGTTATTTACATATATATTTTTATGTTAAATTGATATACATTCAACATTTTATTAATGTCAAAATAACAATTTACGAGTAAGCGAACAAATAAAAAAATATTGTGTTTTTAAACGTAAATTCTAAGATAAATAATTTAGCATATTATAATCTTAATTTTACTGAGCAAATATGCTTGTACAAGTTTGCTTACAAATTATCAGTATTACATCTTTATGTTAATTTTTTTACATAATTATCTGTATTACTTTTTAACATATTTATTTTGTGTTAAATTAACACAAAAATTTGAGTGGACCGTTTGAGTGAAATGTGTTAAATTTAACACAAATTTTTTAACTGTGTGTATATATAGTCTTAACTAAAATATGTAATATTAGACTACAAATCAATTGATATCGATATTTTTCGTTTCAAAAAGATATCAACTGCGAGCTTAAAATCAGACTGCTCGTAAACGAAAGAGACGCTGCTGATTTCGGATACATCCTGTTACGAGGATCACGTAACACAGGGGATTAAATCTCGCTCTGGAAGAGGGTGATCTTTCGGGTGAGATTTCACATTGCTTCGGATTAGTTTCGCATTGTGCCTCGGCGTCGCGATAACAAGGATCTCGGAATAATTCAAGCGGATGAGAGACATCCTGTCACAATACGGCGCCTTCTACTCGCGACAGGAGGTGGTCCTCGTGATTACGCCGGCGGCGTGAAAGAGGATCAACGACGACACACACGATCCCCGGAAATTTCGACACGGGACTGGACGGAGGCTATGGGATACATTTGCATAATTCAATTCCCGCCTGGCGGCGAGCGCGACGGAAGCTCGAATTGATCTTATCCTGAACCGCTCGACTGAGCGACTAGTGAGTTGGTCACTAACAAACACGTTCCCCTTCTTTCGCTTTGTTACCTTCGTTTATCTAATGCTTTTAAAAAACTGATGATAAATTCATCGGTGAGTAATCTGGTTAAAAAACATTCTTAGATAAGCCATACACCATCCAATTATCTTAACTTTTACTTTATATCATTCAAAATTAATAACAATGATAGAGGAGAATAAAATGATATCAGCTGCAGTGGTTGTTATTAAAAAAAAATTGCATTAATTTATGACCATATAATAATTATAAATTTTGATGATATACCTTTAATTTTGAACAGACTATATTAATATTATTTTATACGAAGGTTGCGGAAATAGGAAATAACAATGTGATTATTTTGTATATATAAGTACACACTGCATTCACATTGGTGTAGTTATTTTGCATTCGCTACTCTAATTATATTATAAATCGATGGGTTACCGCAGCTATGGCTGATGGGTAAACCACTGAACAAAATGGAATCATCTATCAGCATAGCTACGCCTGACAGATAGGCTAATTAAAAAGTTAAACAGTGAGCCGGATATGTACAGTTGCCATTAATAGTGTGCAGTAATATACTATGAAATTATTATTGATAATGAAGTTATGAATCACATACCTCTATCTTCATAATCTAGCTATAAGATAAATAAATAGAATCATGGTATGACTTTATATTATATATAACAATATTTTATTTTAAACCAACTAAAAAAGATATATCAGATATCTTATAAAAGATATCTTATGAGAGAATCGTACATTGAGAAAAATATTTTGATTGTATCAACAAGAAGTACAAATAAAATAACTTCTAATCATATAAAGAATTCTTGTTATCGTAATTGAATTTCTGGTTATCTCGAATAGAATGTTTAATAGATTTAATTATAAATGTCTGATTTGTACCTTTCTGGTTGAATTTACCAGAATTCCAATTAATTCAATAAAATGTTTTTCCAGTGTAATAAAACAATTATAAAAATATCTATCTTCTACACTTTGTGTCATAAACATTTTTTAATATTATTCAAATGAAATGTAATTTTAAATAAAAATTTTCCTATGTAGTGTTTTATGATCGAACATTATATATGATTTGACTTCTGAAATAATCTTCGGATGAAAAACGTTATAGGAATACAATATTAAAAAAAAATACATACTAGATAAATATATTCCCTGACGTGTTCTAAAATAATGATAATTTTTATGACTGTCGTAAATGTCGATATACAAGTGCGAACCAGTTCGAGAATGGACAAAATGGTCACGCGATGATCTGATGAAAGTAATAAAATCAAGCGAGCACAATGGGACGAACAGATTGTTTGATTGGTGGATAAATCGCCAACGAACGATCTCGACAAGCGACTCGTTGCTAGCCGATCGTTCAACCGACGTTGCACAAAGATTACATAGAAGAATCAAGAAAATAACGTGCTTCCTAAGTCATGAATAAACTATCGAAGCAATATTGCTTGCAGTATATGAAACCGATACACTCGATTCAATCCTCTACGGAACAATGGCTTGAGGCATGTCGGAAAAATGAATCATTTTATATTGTGTGCGCTTCAAAAGAATGGAAGAAATATTATAAAGAGATATGAGAAAGTACTATCTCACTGCGAATAAAGAATTAAATACTAAATTAAATAATCTAATATTTCGTGTTAAATACATAATATATTAAATTAAAAAATTATAAATTAAAATTATTAAATACGAAATTGATAATTTTAATATTAATTTTATGAGTTAATAGAGAAAAGTTATGTATATAATCGATGTCGTTCACTTAGTTAGATTCTTTGAAATGTTTTGTTGATGCATGGTTCAAATTTAATTGTTATCAGCTTGGTTATGGATGCAGCTTATATACGTGAAATGCTGAGAAGACAAAGAGAAACAGTACTCTATGTAATAAGATTGGTTTGTACTTTTTTTATCAAATGTACTCACGTTCATCGTTTAAGTGAACCGAGTGTGCATGATTGTGAGTAACCCGAGAACACATCGCGATTATGGATGGATATCAGGTACAAGGAGAGGTAGACCAGGCATTAAACGATAAGATGCATTTTTTTCGTGTAAAGAATCTTGGAGTGGTTTAATTAAAGCAGAAAAAAATTCTGACAATAATTTCATTGCAATTTAAACAAACATCTTCAAAATCATTAAATTAGAATCTGAAAGCAGAATTTTTAGGCCAGTTGATCACTACGTTAAATACGTAATTCTAAAGTAACAGTCTTGAAATTCAGTTTCTACCTAATCTTCAAGAATAATTTGTACGTAAATTCAAAACAGTGTATGGCTTTTGCAGAGAGTTAACAAACATGTTGGGACGCTAATATTTCTATTAGAAAAAAATTAAAATCCTTGAGATATTAAGTAGCGTAAAAGCAGATATTAAAACTTTATTTTATTCTGAATTTTAATACACTTAATTTCAATGAAATTTTAATTAAGGATTATCTAGAAAGTTCAAAATTAAATATTAATAAGTTGTTCGAGAAAGTATTCCAATCTTCGCTAAGGTAAATTTAACAACTCTAAATTGCTCGAAAAATTTGCAAATAGAAAGCTATGCGAAGAACTCAAAACATCAGTTCTTATATACTGGTTCTGAAATTAAAAAGCAGGAGCGTGTTATCTCGTGCAAGAGTATATAAAACTTGTGAGGTGCCAACAGGCACCGACATCTGATCTTCGGACTGTATTTATTTGGAGTATCTTGCCGCGCGAGAGAAAAAGAGAGTGAGAAACAAAGTCCTCTTTGTGAGGGGGCGAGCTGGAAAAATGACAGTCTTGTAGTCATTCTTCCGTGATGTCGTGCAAATAGACTCTTTGTTCCTGTCTGATGATAAAAACCACAAAACAAACTTTTGTATTTAATATGCTGCGAAAGTAAAAAATATATCGAGTAAAATGCAGATCTTCTAGAAAATTCTAATCTTGCTTTTAGTGTGAGAATTTTTCTTTAAGCAATCCAATATAAAGAATTTCGTAGACTGATTAAACAACAATTATAATAAGTATACAACATTAAATATAATGTATAAAATGTAAAGATATATTTTCGTGTAAATAATTTTATATTTATTTTCATTTAAAAAATATACAATTTTTCTCTGACATTAAGATACGCAGAGAGATCGTAAGACATTTTTAATAAACCGATTCATAAAGAACGACTAAAACTGAACGGAGTATGGCGATACCAACTTACTTGGAAGCTGCCGGTTACGCAATTGAAGCACATGTTTTTAATTAAAAATTCATTGGCTATGACTAATACATGATTTTATGAGATCTGAGATCAGCTGAATTGCATAAAACGATGACAAGCGACTCCTAACTCGTTATGACTGATGTTTTAGACGGAAGTTTGTCGGCCGGAAGCGGCAATTAATTTCATCTCGAAGTCGTTTTTTCATCTTTTCTTCTATCTTATAGCTTTGCTCCATTTACACTTTATTTTTAACATCTTTGAATCATCGTTGCTAATTCTACCAGCATAATTTTAATCGGTATATGTGACCATGACCATAATCCTATTAAAACGTATGCTTTGTTTGTCCCTAATCGTATTTAATTGTATTAAATTCTAATTATAGAATATATTAATTGAATCCATATAGATTTATAGAATCCATATATTAATTAATGTAGAATATTCTAATTACAGAATATTAATTGTATTGGATTATATTAAATTCTAATTATTTAATAATATAAAAATATCATTAAACAGAACGTGTTGGAGATTATATCAATAAAATGATAAAATTACGCTACTTATGAAATAGAAAATAAATATGCTGCGAAATTTATTATCACGACTACAATTAGCAAATTTTGTGGATTAATTACGCACGTTATGAAACAAACAGTTCAACCCGTAAAGTAGCGTTGGTAATCCGCTAAATGCTATACCGACACTTCGAACTCTCAAAGCAGATTCTACTAGAGATTCGTTTAAAGATACAATTACCGACTCGTGCAAAGTCTGAAGATGTAGTCGAGAGAGACTTCGGATTCGACGGGCGCCACTTTTCGTCGATAATGAAAGAGCGGGCCGTGTCCGCCAATAATTGCAGCCGCTGCGAAAGCATTTAACGAGGCTACTATTGCGTCGTGATCGATACAGCCCTAGACAGAGCGTCACGCATAAATCGTCGTGTAAAATAAATTTATGACGTGGGCAGGCAAGGATCGTATCTTGCAGTCTTGAATGACTCGTCGCAAATTCTTTGCAATGACGAACGTATAATCATCAAGATGACAAAGCTTAAAATTGATAGTACTAATTAACATTTCAATTACGTGCTGTTCTAATTTAACAGAAAATTACACAGTTATTGATCAATTTACAACCTAAAGAGTGTTTTAAATGTTTGCTCTCCTTCTGAAAATTTTTGTTTAAAACAAGACAAAAAGAGAAAAATATATAGATATAAGATTGTCGCGTGCTTTAAATTTAATGTAAATTTTAATAAATTATGAAAGAGTACTGGAACAGATCTCTTTATAATTTTCTCCCATTCAAAGAAAATATAGAATTCTAACTAGATGATTAAAATTGTTTTCTTTTTTAAGGAAGAAAGATTTGCATAGAACAATGCTGTTAGCGGTTTCCCATATCGTGATGCAAACGAGCGTTAAGAATCACGCCACGTATACATTGGACGTGATTAGGTGCCCCAGCCTCCAATTCGTTCGACAGCCACTGATACCTCATAAATATGCATAGATGCACCTCACACGTGCATCCTGCGAGGAGGCTGGACCGTGGAGGAGATAGGTCGGTCGATGCCGAAAACGTGAATACCTTCAGGATGAATGGATAATCGGGTGCCCTTTCGCTTTATCCGCGCTCGCTTGTTCCCCCTACTCGCGTGGCAATAAAAGACCAAGATCCTTATTCTAAAGTGTCCCTGTTCGTGCCCACTTTTTAAACGAGGGTGCATAGAACGCGAGAGGAAAATACGTTGCGTTCGAGAGAATGAAATATTTAGTAGCTGCTCGTTACTGCTCGTTTGTTTCACGTAAATTCTCATCTTGATTCTTAACATGCGCATGAAGTAGTGGATCTGAAATTAGCACGCATTCTATTAATATCTGAAAAATAATAAGAGTTCCCCCCAGTAGTACTTTTCATAGTTCTACTGTTCCTTATTAAAATAAGTTTTTTTATCTTTTGGTATAAAAAGTTTTTTTATCTTTTGGTATAAAAAGCGGAACTTTTTTAATTTTTATAAGAAACTGTAGAACTTTGAAAAGAGAGAGTGTTACTGTCATTATTTCTTTTTATATTAATAAAGTGTCGTACTAATTTCACAAATTCTTTGGCAGTTTTGGGTAAATTAACGCGCGACATTACCGCTACTGTTATGTGCAGGCATGTGTTTATTACTCTGTTTACATCCTGCGAAAAAGATAAGAATATTATTAAATTATTAAGTGATAAGGATAACATTTTAATTTAAAGCTGCTGAGTGCTTATCGTATTATAAAACTAAAAGAAGATATTACTCCCTTATTTCAAAAGTGACACAACTTAAAAAAAAATTAAGTTTCCTAGGTCGATAGTCCGTTCTTATTTTAAGACGTCTTAAAATATGGCCCTCTGACTGATTCACAGTGACATCTTAAGATTATACTTAAAACGGTCTTGAATATAATCAACTATGAATATCGGCTCTAGAAAATGGAAAAAATTATTTTTTAACTTAAGAGAAAATTATTAATCAATTTCATGATTATATATCATATATATCAAAAAGAATATATTTTTAACATAATGAAATGTCGTTTTTGTCATTCTTGTCATTTTTGTTTTACAACTCTCTTGAAAAACTCGTTTTAAATTGTGAAGATTTTGACGATTTTTTATAAAGTTAGTTCACTTGTGATAATTAATAGAATAATGTGTTTACTTATTCATGATAATAACTAAAAAATCACGTTTCTTGAGTTTTGCCATTTTTGAAATAAGAAAACGATATAGATGTAATCTCTATAATTATTTTACGGACTTATTCAAAATTATTATCTACTTTTCAAAAAATTGGTTTTTGTTCACTCTGAATAAATAACATCTTATATGAATAACGGCTGTAAAATTAATGCTTCAAAAAACGTATCTTCTCAAAAGCCGCACTTTCCTTCAAGAGGATATTCCATCATAATTGAATTACAAATCGCCAGGAATATCTGCTGGTGTGTAAATATTCATGGACAGATAAGTCTCCCGAGTCGTGTTTCGCGATGAGCGATGAAATTTCATTATGATATATTGACAAGTATATTAAGACGAACTCAAGTTCAATGATTTAATGCAAATATCAGATGCCATAATGAAAAGAAACCAAACCTTAAGTTATTCTCTCATGATTGTATAGATAGCCTACAGTTTTATGGCAGCTGTTTCCTTCAAAAAATTGAGAGGATGAGAAATGATGATTAGAAAATAATAAATTATTATTTAAATATCTTTTTATACATTATGTAAGTATATATACATATATAAGATATTTAAGTAATAATTTATTATATATATAACATATATGCATATATATATTATATATATATAAAGTTTCTAATTAAGTTTGCTAAATTGTCCTTCATGCAAGATTTAAATAATATAAAAAATTAAGTTGCGCGCTCGCAAATCTTGATTTCCGACTTGTTTAATTTCTTGCAATAAATACAAATTTTTATCGACGAATCACGAAGTAAATACGACTAAAATCGATGCCAATCGCTCGCGAGCACACGCACGTGAGATCGACAAAACTTGCTTTCTCACGTAACGTACGCTGAAATTGCCGATCATTAAAAGCATCCGGTCTCTGAAACGCTCGGCTCGAGTTTATGAGACCAGTTTCTGCACCCAAATCAATTTGCAAGGGCCGCATGGAGTGTCGTCGGTCCTTTTGCTCGTTCCTATCGCGATTAAGAAGGGATGCTGTGCATCAACAACGGATGCACGCATACATTCGATCTGTACATACATACCGTGACAATAATAGTAATTACAAATTTTTAAAAAAGCTAAATAGCAATGCCCATTATATCTAATGCTTGAAACGGACATATTTTTTCAACAGATATATGATTTAATAATACACTACCTAGAAAGAGTAGTTCCAAAAAAGATTATAATGTCTAGAATTTAATTTGAATTCATATAAAATTACTACTACGCGCGCGCGTATACGCGAATAATTACACAACATAAAAGGGGACATATAAATCTTGTGCATATCGTTTGCAAATTACGTCATTGATTACAGTTTGCGCGACTCGTTCAAATGATATCAAACTAGAAATTAAATACGCGCGAGTTTAATTCTCGTTTCATCTTGTTTCAGTGGAAATATGTATGTACGTGAATTTATATGCTCTCCATTCGTTTAACTCCGTTGCGACACGTGTCGCCATGAACGTTCCACCGTCACGTTTCCGACCACCAGATTTCTCACACTGGAGATATGAAATCATGAATGACAACTGACCCTAGAGACTAAAGGTTGAGCACCAGTGAGTGGCAGGACGTAACATTTGGTTCGCACGTGGTAAAAGCGGATAGTATCAACTATCAACCACTCATAACTTCATCCATTTGCATGTATAAACTGTTGTGTCGAATACATATCGCATTTTTCGTGTGTGTTAATTTTCATACTTTCATAAATTTTGTACACTAATAGTCACTAATACAATTTGCGATATCAATAAATATTTAAAATACTAATAAGGTATTAAATAGTTATATGACATTAAAATTTACATGTTACAAAGAGTTCATTATATGCATGATGTTTAAGACTTGAAAGAAAATTTTAATAATTAATTTTTAGCGAAAAAAACAAATTTTTTCAAATTTATTAATATTATTTCGATTATTAGATTTCTTATAGTTGTAGAGATATAAAATTGTCATAAATAACAATTGGCCCTAGAAATTAAAGTAATATTTAAAAAATACAACTCTGGAGATGAAAAAAATTACTAGAAATAAATTAAAACTAATTGATAAATTACAAATTAACAAAAAACTAATAAGTTTTTGTAGACTCCTTTAATTAAAACAATTAAGAAAAACCATAAAACATATATTACAGACAATAGGAGTCAACGCTGGTTATCAATTAGCGCAATTCTTCTTAATATTAAAAATATAAACCTTGACTTTGAGCGTTTCCACTCATGGTTTGAGTCTTCATCAGCAATCTTTTCCTCTAGCGCAACGATTGGAATATTGCACGACAAAATGATATCTCCAACTAATTAAAATTAATTGATGTGATTAAAATGAAGTAGTATTAAGATTGTGCTTTATAAATAAATAGTTGACATTCAACAGATTTTTTTAATACTCCCCAGCCATCTGTTTTAGCTACTTTTTATTTTTTTTATTTGTCTATTCTTTATCTTTCCAGAACGAAGTGAATAAAATCGTAAAAATGTTAGACCTAGTATCTGGTCTATGTAAATAGATTCGAGAAATGTTGCTCTACAAAAAACTTGTAGTGTCCTGTAAGCAATTGTTTTAAGGGTCTTTCAAAAGCTCCGACGACCACCCACGTGTGTCTTGTATTACACTCATGCATTGTCGTCTCTTCGTCTCAGATTTTGCACGGCTTGACTCGCGCGCGCGCAGAGAGGAAAAAGAAAGAAATAAGAATCCTTGAACAGATCAAGGTTAATATGTTTTGTACGTTGTTTTAAGGGTCTGCCTTGGCTAAACTGGTGTTTAGATTCTCAGAAAAAGAGCCTGTTTTGTTTTATCTAGGGCAAATAAATATAAGATAAAACAAAATATATTATATAATCCAAAACAAAGTAGGGTAAAAGCAGGGATTATGAAATAGCTTTTTTTAAATTAACATTGTTCCGATATAAATACATATAAAGAATTAAAATTTACACAGAACTCTTGAGGAATGTGTTAGCTACAACATCCAATAAATGAAAGTCGCAAAAATTTAAGTCTACAACGTCAATATTAACAAAAAAGTCAAAAGTGAGAAAATGGGAGGGTCTAAAAAATGGGATGTAATATGGAATACCGATGAAATTTTGACCATAGTAATAAATAACACAATAAATGAAGTCCAAATTTGTTTATTTAT
>NW_017300081.1:37505-153575 GCF_001594075.2 Trachymyrmex cornetzi | reverse complement strand
AAAAAATAAGCCACTATTCCATATTAGTAGCCTATGCCATAATCCCTGATTTTACCCTACATATATTAGGTATATAATTCAATCCCGTAAAATAATTGTTTGTTAAACATATTATTTAAAATGCCTATAAATTAAAAAATGTATTAAATTCTATTCAAATATAACGTCCATTAAAAATTGCTGTAGTATCGTAATTCTTTGAAAATCTATCATCTTTTTTATTTTTTATTAAAAAAAGATCTTTTTTTCTAAAAATTCCACACAATGGTTTGTTCTCTCAATATTTATACATAAAATTCAAATTTTCCAACGTATCAATGTTTCCTCTTTACGAGAATGACATACCGTTATAAACAGTATCTATTTACTAAATGGGCATGTAATCTAATATGGGGAATGGAATGGAAGTCTTTTTTATTTTTATAGAAGTGCATCGCGACGCGACGGTAAATATTCGTGCTCCCCCATCGCATTTTCATTCTGTCGTGTATATCAAATGCATCCCGTTGAACGATCGACATTCGCAAATAACCGAGTAGGAAATGGAAACCCCACGCGGATGCATACCTGCCGGATGTATATTCCGCGTTACCTTTTGTCTGCGCGCGAACACCCGGTCCACCCTCAAATTATCGATGGCGTCCGGTATTCATTCGCATAAAGATCGCGGGAATCGTTAAAATGCATGGGAATCCTATACGAGTGCGCTGGTATAATGAGTGGGTACGACATATGCATGAGCATTATTTTAACTCTTCACATACTTTGTGAATGTTAAGTGAACGTATGTACGACCTCGAACAATTTTTGTACATGTATTTTTTACAATTGCATCCAATGCTAAAAAAAAAGAGTACTCTGACAAATCATTATTCAGGGTGTTTTCTGAAACCTTGTAAAAAGATTCCTTGAAAATTTTCGGAATTTCCAGGTAAAAATAGATAATTTTTTAAAAGCAACTTTGAAACAAATCAATGTAAATAATGCAAACAAATTATATACTGTAAATTAATAGAAAACGAGAATTCCATAAGACTATGGCTACATTTACACCCTGCGCTTAGTCAGCGACCTATACGATAGGTATTTAACTTACAGAATAAACAAGAACATCTATTGTATAGGCCGCGGCCTAAATGCACGATACAAACGTAATTAGCTACCTTCGATATTCACAACGTTTGCAAGCTTCATTTATCCTTATTTGATATTTGATAAACAACAGGGATAAAATAATGCTAAGTGCCTAAACGAACCTGCGGCTTGTACATATCATTTTTTACAATTGGAGTCGTGAAAAACCCTATATATAGAATAGTTTAGAAAAGATTCACTATAATACAGTATCAGTAAGCTATTCTCTTCCGTTGAATATTGACAATGAGTATCGTCTTCTACTGTCACCTTGATTTTTTCATGAAAAAATTTGCGAGAACGTACGTGAATATACGCGAATGTATATGCCATACACTTATTCTAATCAATTATCAACACTTTGCATTATCAAGAAAAACGGTCAAACAAAGAAAAGCAATGTTTTCAGGGAGAGACAAAACGAAGTAAAATTCCAAAAATTTCCCTGAAATCAATAAAATTCCATAAAATCCTTGCTTTTTTCCAAAGGTAAAAAAAAATCTAAATTTAAAAAATTTTAAATTTTTCAGGTTTTTTCATATATCTAGTAAATAACACTTTGTTATTTTATACAAAAGAAATAAAATATTTACGTGTCTAAACGTCTCATTATATCTCAATAAATAGCCGGCGACGAAAATGACGTTCACAAAAACGTATTACCTATACATTTCTACCTGTCTTTCGCAATTGAACCGATTGCACCGATCAGTAAGAACACTCCAACATCGTAATCTAAAAGTGCATCGGCGATGTGCGATCAAATAGGGGATTCATTGTCAGTGATATTTCGCACAGATGCTCGAATGTCGCCGAAGCATCAATCAAGAGGCATCGCGTGTAAAATCAAGATAGATGTTCCATTAAAATCGCACTGCCACAACGGACAGATTTGACGCTGCTTATCAGATGTCACGTCCTCCGAAGGAGTATAGGGATTGCATTCATAAAAATCGTTGCAGTGGTCTCGTCGTGGTCCTCATATGGCGATGACGCGCCATTGCTGTATCGATTCCATGCTGTTTCCGTTCGGCTTTTTATCTCCTATGTCTCTCTCTCTCTCTCTCTCTCTCTCTCTCTCTCTCTCTCTCTCTCTCTCTCTCTCGCTCCCTCCTCTCAAAGTAAATCGTTTTTTCCCTGTTTCTGTCCGCCAGCATTCTTTCGGTAACTCAATACGGTGTTAAACGTTGTATCAATTTTGTCTTATGTTCTTAATTTGTCAATATCGATGCACTGTAACGATATAATAGGAATTAAACTTGACACGCCGCAATAGGGACGTCTGTACACAAGCAGCGTATTAATTATTTTTAAAATAGAAATTAATCATATCCATAAGAAGATTACACTTAATTGTCTAAATGTAAGAAAAACCGGTACGGTTTATGCACTGAAAAAAATTTACTAAATTTTTTTCAATGTGTATATCTGTTTTACACACGTTTTGGAACAACGGCGGGCGCCGGCGTTGTGAGAGTTCTCAAGTGGCGGGAGTATCTTTTATAGGCAGTTTTCGTATGTGATTCGTTGTGATTGTGTGCATCTTACTCTCACGAAGAAGTTTCGGTAGGAACAAATGAATGGTCTGTTCAGAATTCCGGAAGTTACCCGGGCATGGAGAGTCCAGGTCCCTATCTTGGGATCATGAGGACCACGCGGTGGATTGTTGATAACCAAATTAATGCACTTCCATGCTTGGTCGTCTCCGGTTTCAAAGTACGAGGTCTGCTTGCCGCCATTACTTCTTTTAGGTCTCTGGAGAACCTCGCCGAGAGAACAAATGTGCCATACAAACATAGCCACTAGGAATTTGAATGATTTATTGCAGGAACATCATTCTTTCGGACAAACTTTTATTAGGCTCATTCATAACTTTTTGTACAGTAGCCGTTGGAAAACACGAGCAATTTCAAACAGAAATGAAATGTTGAAGTATAGAAGCATGTTAGTTTGATAATAGTAATTACTCTGTAGACACTTGTTTTCGATTAGTTTGCTTTCTTACATTGAAATACGAAATTTTTCTTTGTTTACCTTACAGTAAATTCCGTCATCAAAATTCAATTCCAACATTTTTTTAAATTTTAATTTCAGACTTTAATTATCATAATTTAAAATAAAAATATAAATCATATAAAGATTATAGCTCGTGTGTAAATAAGAAGTTTGCCTTAAAATATTATAGCAGTGATATAAAATGTCATCGTTATAAAAACTTCATTAACAATATTTTAGTTCCTTGCGTTATAATTCTCAGTAGTAGGTTCACGAAATTGTAATAAATGTAGAATTTTCAATCTGTAATAAAGTAAGATTGTGATACGTCTCTATGTTAGTGTAAACAGAAATTTTTAGAAAATTATTTACATTGTATGTTAACAATTTCTTAAACATTAAACTCGACAAAAGCATGATATATAAAGTGCACTTTACTATATTAAACAAATAAAGAAAGACAAATAAAGAAAGACAGGATTAACAGTGAAAGGTTTCAAGAAAACAGGTTGATGATTTCTTTCTAGATCCTTCTTGAAGTTACATATATAACGCGCATAAATGACTAAACACTCATTAAATAATTACGTTAGAATCTGTAAACTAACCAAAATTAAACAAACCGCAGGCATTTCATGGTAAAGGACGGGCAGATATCTACTATACGATTTATGATCCGATAGAATTTCCGGTTAATTGACCCCTCGCACTTTCGGCAAGGAAATTGGCGAATCGTGAAATCAAAAGGTACCGACAGATAATTTGATATATTTCCCTCGCACACGAAAATAACAAGAATCCGAAATTCTTCTTTAAATATATTGTACGTAATGATATTTTATTTCACGATTTCTATTGCGAGGCAAACATATCTTGGAATTATTCGAACATCGTAAGAAAGACACTTTTTTAAATTAAATCCTACACGAAGTGTAATAATATAATATTTTTTTTTATTAATCACATCGATGGAAAATACAATAAATTGAATAATTTTTGTGACACAATATACATATCATGTATCTATATCATTAAATTACAAACCACAACTGAATAAAATATGGAAAAAGACCGAATTCAGTTTATTATAAATTAATTAAAATTGAAATCTTTTTTCGATGCTGACAAGTAACAAATTTGCTAGCATTTACAGGTGAATATTGGGTAGAATTTATGAATCCAAACGTCTATTTTATGTAAACAGTATCAATGAAATCGTTACAAAGCAAATACGATATCGTGATCCGATTAATTTAAATGTCATTACATAATGATAATCATAATAATAATTCATATGACGAGCAAATTCGCGATGCAGAATGATGGAAACGGATCATTATTCATTTATCAATGCAGTACATGCAATGGTAAAATTTAGTTGTTCGAAACTATAAGCGATTTCGATAAAATATTCCACGATACTTCAATGTATACAAACCAAGGGGGTAACCACTAGCTGAAATATTGTCCCACAGATTACATGATTTCATCTGATTACAAATAATTTTTTTCACTACTATGAAGTAATTTGGTAAAATATACGATTTTATTTAATATCATACAATGATTTCTCGTGGTTGCATATATGTATAATTATTGGATTACACATAGAGATTTTATATAAATTTTATAATGATTTCGAGGATTCTGTCCCACGATTACATTAAGTGGTTACCCCCTCGGTACAAACAGACAAAATATCGTAAAAGATTTTTTTCTAGGCGGAGATCTCAGCTCAGTAAGCAAGAAACATTTTGAAACATTCCAGCAACATTGTAGTAACGTTACAACATTGCTGCAATGTTGTTGGAATGTTTCAAAATGTTTCTTGCTTACTGGAAGCACAGTGTTTCAGGAGAACTTGGAAACTTTAGAAAAAAACACTATTGGTTAAACACTATTGATTACTGAGTTGAGATTAAAAAACCAGGATATCTTTGTTTTTCATTGTTTAACGGAACAGGATATTAATTTTTACATAGAAAAATATGTTTCTCGATAAAAATATATTCATCCCTATTCCGTTAATCGAAGAATGTCGCCTGAAAAGGATTAACAACGCCGCGTTTCAATCATATATTTTTCGCGAGTATAGTAAATAACAGAATCCAGGTTAGCACTCGCGAAGCAGTATTATAGAGTACATTGGTCATACGCACGGCAATAAATACTTTCGAGACGGCGAAGAGAGAAAGAGATTGCAGCCGGTAAACGTCCAACTGTTGAGCTGGACCGTATATGTGTAAGTCGGCGAAAGACTTGAGATTTTACGGCCAGTATGTAATATAGGTACATATGTACATATATTGTACATGCTGTGGGAACTTGTTGGTTGGTTATAGGTCGATGACTGCTACCGACAAGATCGTTATTCCTCGTGGCCGTCCGCGTATTAAGTATTGAAATTTCACTTTGTAACGGCGAATTGCCATTTTCCGATGATTTATGAGTCATTAGTATGTGATATAAAATGTTAAAAAATTATATCCCATTAACCATACCATGCAATATGATTTGCAGATATAATATAAATGATTTGTTGATATAATTACAAATGTCCTCCATTATTAAAGAAATTGATTTTAATAAACGAAAAATTTATTTTAAATGTATTATATAATGTAAAATAAAAAATAGAATAATAATAAATTATAAACATGAGAGAGAGAGAGAGAGAGAGAGAGAGAGAAGAAAGAGATTTAAAGTAATAAACAACTTTTATCACTTTTTACAAACAATAGAAAATATATATAATAATCCAAAATTATAATATTTTATATTGATAAGCTCCATCTATCAACTTAAGAATCTAAAAATGTATGGGAAGTAAAAATATGACTTCTAGAGACGTTGGAAAATGTCTACTATGAACGTTTTATGCACAAAGAACGCAACCAAAATATATATATGCGAGTGAAGCCTATGTATGAAACGACTACACTGCGTGCAAGAGTTCGCTGAAGTTCCACGGATAATCCTCGTTCTTTCACGCACATCCATTCCCCTTATTAATATTCCAATCAGTCGCGCGCGCGTCGCATTCGCGCTTGATATCGATCAGATTCTTTTCTGCCGACAACGCACACCGTGGCCTCGAATATCAACGAAACGACGCATCATCGATAACGAAGCCAGGGAAGCTCTAGGCATCGGGAAACTTGCGCCATCGACGAGAAGATATTAACCTGCGGCTGCGGCTATAGTTACTCACTTCGATAAGATCAATTTAATCGTTAAAGCGAGCGATCGCAGCGTATAATATAAAAAAAAATCGACTTTTATCTTCTCGCGTGACTGAGAATTTCGCGCTCGCCAATCTCCGGCGGAACCAATCTCTAGCGTGCATCTCGAACATTGCCCATCCTGTTATTGTCATGCATCAAATATTAAATCTATTTTAATTTAAATTCGTTCATCTGACACGTGCAGTTGGCGCGTTGGTTGATGATGTTCAAATTCAATTAAATAATAGCGTATTTAGATTATTTTCTGAATTTGTACGGAAAAGATGAAAAATTAAAAAAAAAACAATAAAAAGAGCAAAGCATAAGCTAATAAAAGTCACACACGGATGTTAATGCACAGATATATTCAAATGCATATTATACATAAATTAATATAGCGCAGAATGTACTTTCAGAATATGAGCTAAAACGTACATTTTTCGCCTCATTAACTTATGTGTAATGTGCATTTAATAAATATACCTCCGCATCTCTCTCTCTCAACATCCGTATATGACTCTTATGCTCTGTTCTTTTTATTGTTTTGTTTGATTTTAAAAGCCCGATTTATTTAACTGTTTGATAAAAAATTAGTTTGATTGAAATTTGATATAACACTTTAGTATCATTTCCGCTATCGAGAATTTTTACTTTTAATTAAGAATTAACAAATGTGTATAACTGCGCTTTTATATTAACTCACAAATAGGTACGTCACGTGTATTATTCACGGCGAAAAGATATCTCAAATGATCCTACGCATCGTACCTCTATAGAGGGGGCGTAAACACATAATAATTCTTTAACGTCTGGACAAGCGGCAGTAATTTATCGAGATAGCACCATGGAAGAAAGATGGAGAAAGGGAAAGAGCAAGAGAGAGTCAGATGACAAAAGTACCGGCAACGCAGACACTCACGTTCTAAATTGCATCGGTACAGTTGATTTCGGACTTGGCAAAAAAAAAAAAAACAGTTAAAGTATATATAATAATAAATCCTCGTAAAATTAAAAGATGTTTCAATTATTAAAAATTCAAGAAGTATGACAGTCATATAAAGGCGATAGTAATAAAATATTAAATAGACTAAAGTACAATCAAGAGGTGAATGAATAAAACATGTAGGCGCTTTAAAACACATTTAAAGTCAAGTTTGAACTTCAAATAGAAGCCATTATTTTCGTCTGATAATAATTAAATCACGAATTAAATTCCGAATTGTCTACAGTCACAAGATATCTTCGATGCTAACAAGATATCTACGTGCTAGCTATCGTGCTTCCAAATAATCAATATTGCCGTACATCTATCCTGATAACTGTCAAAGCCGAGAAAGACATTAAAGAAAATATCACGTCCACGAATATGGTCGGCCATATCTCGCTGCGCCGTATAATATGAATCGACCCTCGTGCGAGTTACGACCGACCATCCTGCCTGGGTGAGCAGTCTGAGTCAACAGTAACTGTAAGGGTGTGTACACGTGGTCCCCGGGGTTAATCTATACTCCCCTTTCGTCCATCCGCCCCTCGTAGCTGATTTCCGCGAGAAATTATTCTCGCTCATTTCGTTGCCCAGTTGGCACGGAAAATCGACTGGTGTTCGAGAAAGTCAATAAGTAAATACATGTTTCAGCTTGCCCTTCTCCGTGGAAATAAGAATTTAAAATAAGCCATGATTCACTTGCCTCCTATAAATTTATATCATGTGTGTGTGTGTGTGTGTGTGTGTGTGTGTGTGTGAGAGAGAGAGAGATAATATTAATTAACTAAAACACACACACGCACTGAGAGAAAGGATTTTGTTAATTTAGCAAGCCACCAGTACCTTTAACCGATGATCGGTAAATATATGACAACAAATTATGTTGTTGTGATTGCTGCTAGTCTGCTATACCAACCAATTATTAGTAACAGAAACAAACTATATAGAATCTAACCTATCTTTTGGATAGACTTTAGCTCGTTTACATAGAATTCGTAGATGATCGTGGAGTCTTAAGTCGTAGGAAACCGATCAAGCACAGTCAAATATAGGGAAAATACTTGACTAGAATTAGTTAATTTCTTACGATTTGAGACCCTGCAACCGTCTACGACTTTTATATATAAATGAGCCTCTTATTTGCTAGCGATACTATTGATTATTTGTTACATTGACAAATTAATTTGCAATCATAACAAATCGATCGTTTTTTTAACAAATATCACATTTGCTTTCCCTTGATTTGTTCCTATAATAAAATCATTTCTCTTAGTGCGCACAGAGAAAATAAATAAAGCTTTCCTCCAGAAAATGTCGGAAACACAGATCAAAAGCACAGGAAACAGGTGCATTGCGTGCGTTAACGAGAACGACAAATTGCTCCCCTGGCGAGTTCTTTCTTTTATATCGTACCGTTTTTCTACTGCAGAAGGAAAGAGAGGATTTCAATTTCTCATCCTTTTATGTTCGTCCATTCGATACGCTATCCAAGCGGGTCAGGCAACCAGCCAGAATGGCAACATTCGTTGCTTCTTTCCGGGGCAATCCGCAAAGGTATACTCAGCCGAAATTACGTCTTGTGGAAAATCTTCCCACATCTCGGACTTTCTCAGGGCATTTAAAGGACATCTACAGGTGCTTTAGATTTCCAATCTCTGCCATTAAACGGTTCTCAAAGAACTGTTAAGAAATTTTACTGCGTCATAATAGAATTGAAAATCAACATTTCAAATCGCGCTGACTTTAAAATTACAAATATCCAGAAAAAAATACATAATGCTTAATTTTTTTATTTTTCTATCTATATAATTTTCTTGTATAACTCATACTAGAAAACATTTTCCAAGTAATACTTTTTCTCAGTAAGTAAATTGTATTTTTTTTTTAAAAGATTACATAGTAATAGATACATTCTAATGTTGTGATTTGAAAAGTTTCAGATCAAAGGTGTATTCAATTACTTATTTCTGATTGTCTTTCAGAGTTGGCTTTGGAATTCAGATTTTCATAATATACATGCTATATTTTAATTCTTTGAAAATTATAAACGAAACAAATGAAAATAACAAAAATTAAAGAAACAAGGAAACACAAAGATTTCTAATAAGATAAATAAAAAAAGATTGTATTTATCAAAACGAATAGAGACGTAATCTACTGAGCAACATTTATCAAATTCTATATAACACGATTGATCATGGGACACACATTAACGATAAGATTAGATAATTTCAGAAGAGATATCTGTTCAGACATGGATCGATACGAATATATCATCGAGGGACATAAAGTCTGATATTTTGTATTAAAAGCAGTGGTTAAATTGATATCGATAGTGTAATATCAATATTAAACCCAAAATGCTATAGTTAAATTTAAAATTATAATGATGTATTATTCTTAATTTTAATTATAACTATGTAAAAAATATAGAATATGACTCAGTTAAAAAATGTGGTAAGAGAAATGTTTAATTATTATAATATAATTATAATAATAAAGTAATAAACATATATACTAACTTTTTAATATTATATTTTACTATAATAATACAATATTAGAAATTATTATATGTGTCTATCACTATATAATTAAACATATTCATTATAATATTAACATATATTCATAATAATATCTAAGATTAAATGTATGGATAATATTATAAAATGCTATATAATTCGATTCTGATATATGCATTAAAATTGATCAATTCTCTTTTTACATTCGTTTTACGATCAAGTTTTGAACGTGAAAAATCTAATTTAAATAAATTAAAAAATCCGTGTAACCAGACAGAAACCTAATAATCTCGACGGCAGTACTGAAAAAACACGAGATCTCACAAACATAATTTGCATATAGAAAAATTGTTCGCAAGAAGAGATACGCGACGCGTGCGTGTGGCAATAAACTGGTTTCCATGACAAATCTCGAGACGGCAACTTCAAAGTATAACTAGGAGAGTGAAATAGAAACACGAGAGAAAGAAAAGCATCGTGAAAACGAAGGAGCAGAGCGTGAACGTGCCTGGCACAAACATTCCGCTTGGAAATCCTACACGCAGAATGCAGTTGTAACAACGATGACTTAAAGTACCTCCAAGTATTGTAAGCATACAAACGAGGCGAATAGATTAACTTGACCACTGCGTGAGGAATGATGTAATAAAATTACTTGATACGAGGGAAAGGGTACCTGCTAATAAAAATAGATCTGAGCTATGTTTAATTAAGTATTCAAACTGAATTAGCTATTATCTTGTCACTAAGACATCAAGAATAAATGATTTTAATAATACGACTTTATAATCCAAGATTTTTATTCTTGATATAAATTAATTAACTCAATTATTATAATATATACGCATATATAAATATAAACACATGTAGAATTAAAATACTAAACGTGCAATTAATTTCAATTTTCAAGATCTTTAATAAATTATTATTAAATTATTTTTGTAACTGTCATGTTAAATTACTGATAAAAAGTATAAATTAATATTCAAGAGAGAGATTAAATAAAATTATCACACAAACGAGTCATTTTGTTATCGATAGCCTTCAATTATGTTCTAGTTAAAATTCAAAGCTCGCGTACGATATTTATACATATATGCTACTTAAATATACCTAAGGGAACGTAAAATATGCGAACAACTGTTAATAATCCGTTGAGAGCTCGTTATTGCTCAACTTAGATTATGCTAATCGAAAATTTGCAACGACGCTGTAGCAGATGTCTGTAGGACTTGACGAGAACAAGCGGGCAATTAAACCAAACGTGAGTTCCCTCGGATCTCAATTTTCCTCTCACGAGATTTTAAACCGGAGGGTGTTACAACCCTCCGCCGTCGCACGGCGTGATCGCCCCTGTCTACGAAAGATTAGATTCTGCCTAGAGGGTGGAAGCCTGGTGGAATCTGTTGCAACGTCGCTCGTTGATGGAATTCATGTCATTTCATTCCACCCTCATGTCAACGAGAAGAAATATTGTTTTCTTACTTTCTTTCCCTCTCCTGTGGACGTAGAAATATCAATAAGTTAAATTTTACAA
This sequence comes from Trachymyrmex cornetzi, assembly GCF_001594075.2. Lineage (NCBI taxonomy): Eukaryota > Metazoa > Arthropoda > Insecta > Hymenoptera > Formicidae > Trachymyrmex > Trachymyrmex cornetzi. The sequence goes on along the minus strand of NW_017300081.1, from coordinate 142,181 downwards.
TTTCTCGATTACATGAAACTTTCCTCGTGAAACTGGACTCGCTTTACGCAGAAAGTTGTCAATATCCATGATTGGACTAATATTGAATTCCAATAATATTGGCTATTCTTTAAAAAATTGGAGCGATCCAGTGCTATCGAATTGTGTATGTACAAATTAAAGAATGAATTTTTACAGTCAACGTTGATTTTTTATTATTTTTGTTTTATATTAGTATATTTGATTGTGTAATAATTGGAGAAGCGGAAAATATATAGAGATTGAAACGAATCGAAACTTATAAAGTTCCTTTACATTTATTCCGAGATGTCACAGATGATGGTTATGAGTCATACGGAAAATGGATTTCATATCCATTTCATTCCGAGCGAAACGAACCATTTCATTGCAAGAAGAGACAATGATTATTGGATTTCTATGAAGATCCTTGATTTAATACGGGCTGCGGAACACGAGTAGCTACTTCCTAGTTCGACTTGCAAAGGCCAAATTAGTTTCACCCACATCTGACAAATGTTTTGTCATTTAACCCACGACCTATTGCCGCTATGGACGTGGGACGATGATTCGTCATGAGATCCATCATGTTATAGCCGAATTATCTCTAGTTTGATTAATTGATCTTCAGATCTGAAATGCTCTTATATCAATTGGTTCGATAGCATCTCTAAATAACGAAATTTTAAAAAATACATGAAAGATATTTCAATTATGGTTCAAATACGGATAATTTTTTACATGCATAATTTTATAGTTTATTAATTTATACACAGTAAAAAATGTTAATTTTAATATTTTTTACATGTCCTAGGATATCTACTCTAAATTTTAAGTTAAAGAAACTCATTCGTCTTATGTTATTTATTAACGAATTAATAATGTTAAATAATTGATACAATACTTTACATTGATATTTATTATTTTGACTTTAAGGATGATTTAAAACTAACATATAAAATAAGTAGAGTACATAGAAGAGTAGTTGTAACTCGTAAGAAAATGTTAATAAAACATTTTTGTTCGTATAATATGAATGAAAAAATTCTTAGATATTAAATTGACTTTGAGATATATAAATTAATTGAAACAATTGTGTTAAAAACACTCAAAATAATATTCCATTTTTAATTGACATATGTAATTGTTAAGTTAGAAAGGTGACATGAATAACACATCAAAATGTTACAAAAATAATAACATATCAGCTGTATGTTTATTTTACATTAAAGTAATAATCAAAATGTGGTAACACAAGAAAAATTCTACATACGGACGGACGATTTTTTACTGTGTACATATATTCTTTTTCTGAACCTTATTAATTTTATATCTTGAAAGTTTTACATTTTATTTATTTATTAGTAATTAATTTTACTTTTTTACAGAATAAATTTTATTTATACTTGATTTTTCACTCAACAAGTCATTTATATATATATATGTATTCAAAACTGAAGTATCAAATAATATTTCGCGTTATAGATAAAAAAGTTAATCATATCACGAAGGGATTATCCATCGAAATAAATACAATAAACTATAGACTCTTAAAAAATGATCTAAAATAAGTTACACCATTTCTTTCCGTAATTTATTCATTCCTATTATTCTCTTTAAGAAGGATAAAGGAAAGAGATAGGTAGAAATGAGTCCTTTAGCATCCATTTTGAACAATCGTGCCCCTGCTGGTGGTCCAAACCGGCTCAAATAAATATAGATTCCGGACAGTTTCCTTCAGAAAAAACCGAATAAAACGTTTATAGAGGTCGCAGGAAGTTGTAAAAAGAGTTAGATTACTTCCCGAGAAGTTTATCGGCCTCGGCCACCATTATATAACTTTGCGATAATACCAGTATGTGTGAAATTCTGACCTTATTTCTAGAAAATATAACTTTAAAGCTTCCTCTCAATTGTTTTAATTTTACTATGTGATTTATACAAAATGCGCCAATAACATTATTCTAAACAGTGCTCCAATAAATTATCGGAAAGAGATCGAACCTATCACTCTCTTTGGCACATTTCTCTAAAAGCTTTTTTACAAGAAAATAAAATAATTTTATATATTTTTATAATTTTATAAATAAAGTGATTTATGATGTAAATTGATAAAATTTTTGTAATTTTGCAAGATATTTTCAATTACTGAAAAACTAAAGTTTTTCTAAGTTAAGAGTAAATAAAGTATATTATCCAAGGAATGAGAGAAACTGAATATAGAGAGTTTATTTTGCATTCAGATGTGTGTGCTACGAGATTGTGTGGTAAATTGAATCGATTCTCGTTCATATCGCGCTACTGCATCGTAACGATAATCCGCGATGGATTCACGTGCAAACGTTTTATTTATAAGACGTGGTATTAATTCCCACTGAGTTCTTACCGCGGTAAAGAAGATTCTGCAGAAGAAAACGAAACGAGCGGAGATATGATGATCGCGGAGCGCGAAGGCAGCAAAGTAGAGAAAATGAAAAAGCAGCACCGCCTGCGGCAGGTAAACCGCGCACCTGCTCTATATAACGCAAGATGCGTCAAACTCGACAATGAAGTCTCTTTGAATGGAGAGAGAAAGAAAAAAGATCGTGGACGAAAGAGGCTGAGTTGAATAATCTGCTGGGTTTCTTGCGCATCACGATCTTCTACAAGGTGCTTCAAGAAAAATCGGTTATAAAAACGTATAACAAAAATTCAAAAGAACTATATTATTGTAATTATGATTATTATTAAAAAGTTATATTTTTAAATAAGAAAAATTTAGGAAAATACTTTTATATAAATATATAATGTAAAGAATAAATATAATAATTAAATAAATATGAAATATAAAATAGAGCATATAATATTTTTATATGTATTAATTCGAGTTTCAAGATTTTTAACATAAAATATACGAATCTTCAATTTTAGAATTGTTTTCAAACAAGATTTTTTAATATTTTTATGATGATTAATAAAACAATGAATATTTTTGTGACAATTAATAAGAAACGTTGACAAATGGAAAAGTGTATAAGGCATATTTATTGTGAGATTTTTCGTATTGTCCTACGGTGAACGTTCATCGCGATCTCATTTACATTGTAAACCTCACGCGACACGCAACGGCTTACGTTCGTATAATTCCATCGTTCAAACGTTCCCTCGCAAAATCCGTCAGCGTTTTTTCAAACCGCGAGCAATATCCGTCTGGTGAAATATAATTAATTGCAAGCCACGTTTATCGCGTGCTGATGCGTTAACGAGAATACCGAAGTATAGTGCGAAATCAAGACATATCGCAAATTCCGATCGAAGGCGGGCCGCAGAAACGGAGCCGTGAACAACACGATATTTAAGACGTAGCGCAATTAGATTCCACGCGAATACGGTTCTTCTTTTTAAAAAAACTCTCACGAAAGAGCCATCGATGCTCAGAAATGCCTTGAAAAGGTGGCGTGTCGAGTCGAGAGGTGTAGATGCTCGCGTGTGGACCCTGAAGACCGTGGGAATCGTTACAGATTATCCTGTATATATGTACCACCCTATTCTGAATGTAGGTGGATCAATAACCCGACAGATTGCAATCCTTGTACCGATACAGCTCGTCGACAGGTATGTTCATAAATGGATACGTTGACAATGTAACAATTCAAATAAATCGAAGTAAATAATCTAATTTACAAAATATCGTAACAATATAAAAAATTGTACAGGCTCTAATGAAGTAGATCAATTGAAATAAAAGCCTGTAAGAGCCAAACGCTAGGTTTAGTTGTGGAAATTATTTATTATATAATATTAACACTGAGAAAAATGATCGTTCAAAAAGTAACAAACGGATATTTCCGATTGATTTTGATCGGATTTATAAGACTATCCGATCAAATTTTAGGACTATCCGATCAAAATCAATCGGAAATATCCGTTTGTTACTTTTTGAACGAATAAAACCCGAAAATTTTTCTCAGTGAATTAATTGAACGTTTCAATCCACGATTAAGATCCTTTTCAACAAATACATTAAAATCAAGGTGGGTAAAATATCATATTTTCAACGAAGGAATATACTAAATTTATATTGAAAACTAATATAGCGTAAAAAATAATGTAAATATATTTTTTCATGTCAATAAAGAATAGCTTTCCTTCGAAAAATGTTACTTTAATCATCATCTCAAGTGTTCTATATTTATTCAAACAAGATTATCAAGAAACGTGCATAATTATGAAAAGCAGGATGTATAAATGCATCGGAAATTCCGTAATTTATTAAGAAATAAATAACTGAAGACCGTACAAGAGAAACAGTCATCGTTACGCAACCCATTGTCTATCTCATGAAGAACAGTTAGCGACAGTTGTGATAGAGCAGACTGTAGTCTGACAACTTGTTGCTAACGAAACGCGAAACGTGCTTAACGAAACAGCAAGAACAATCGATCGATTGTCAAGATTTCTCACGGAATTTAGCGCAGCAAGATTTTCCAGTCAAGGTTCTTAACAAAACCTCCCACCGGATACTGAACGATTATGCTCCACTACAGGTTATTTATATAGGCTATATTTTCTTAAGTATTTATAATGTATTTGATATATCTTACATATACAAATTTGTATCTAAATCGCTAAAGTTGAATGCGCGTGTGCACGAATTTCAGCAAATCGGAGTACAACGATTCAATTTAATAGAATATCTCTGGCACTATCTGATGTGATATCGATCTGTCGTAACAATTTACGGTCCAGTGGCTATCTTTCGATTAAAACGCTGCTATCAACTGCACCAAGTATCGATAATGCTTTTAAAAGATCTACGTGTCTCTGAAATGTGATTAAAAGGATTTATGACGACGACGTGAATATCATTAGTGAACTTTATATGAGATAGTATAATTGAATATGGCGATTATCATAATTTATGTGGGTAGACACGAGAATTATTGATATTACAATCCCTTTTTTCAAGTTATTCCACGTTCGTAAGTTCACGAGAATATATGTCGATTTTCTTTTTCTCGGAAAGTGTGAATATTTCCTGTTGTTGCTACTCTTAATATTTAACAAGTTGCAAGAAGAGGAAGTTAGAAAGGGTTGGTTCGGGGTATATCTACATTTATGCCTCGAGACCGATCAATCGCAGCCTTCTCTCTAGCTACCCTCCACCTGGGGGTCTTTGCCATTTTGGTCAATGTCACATCAAGGTAAAAATATTTTCGACCCTGACTCATGTTTTTCGCCAAAATAATGGAAAAAATAAATACATATTAATATGCAATAATATAATATTATTTCTCATTTTCCTCTGTCACACAAATGGTGCGCAAATAAAAGATACATATACCTAACTTATTTAGCCACATCTGAGAAATTTTTTAAGAGCAATTTTCAAAAGATAAGATAAAATCTTATGCATCGCATAACGTTTATTTCATTTGCATAACATAAAAAATATGATTTTATATTTTCGGCTATAAGCTAGCGGGCCGCCAAAAATTCACGTAAGCCGCATGCGGCTCATGGGCCACTGGTTAAGTTGCGCATCATTGGTCTAAAAAATGAATCTAAAATATTTTGTTATAAATTATATATTATATTATATATCATATTAATTTTGTTATAAATATAGGAAAGCGAATATAATACATATTCATACATTTCATAAATATCATTAAAGTAATTGTATTATTTGATATCGTATATATCCTTAATCTATTTCATTAATTCTTGTGTATTTTTATAATTCTGCTCATTTGTTTTTTACTTCATAAACCATTTGTGTTTTAAAATGTGTAATCTTTTAAATAATATAGGAGGTGCTTTAAATAAAATGTTCCTATGGAAAATGATGGAACTCGTCATTGAATGTACAGTTTGATTTATACCGGTTTACTCTCGTTTCGCGATCGCAAAGTCTGCGTGCCGATTGACGAACATATATTTACGCCCCACTCGATGGCCATGAAAAGTGGAAAGGATCGGCGAACCCCCCTCGTTCTTCGTCTTGACTCCGGAACCGACACACTCACCTTTCTCCAATGAGCGGCAGGTAACCATGAGTACAGCTAACGGTAAATTAAATCGCATTAAAATACGCAGAGGAGCGGGTGGTAGAGGCTTTTAATAGGCGGGGCACGGGGCACTCTCGCCCCTAATTACGCCACTGTCGACCGCGAAATCTCATTAAGCCACTGGCCGATGGTTTCTCGAGAAACCACCAACTTTACAAGCCTTAAGCTACTACATCATTTCTCTTTTTTTTTTATCGAACTAATTGCGATGCTGTCGTAAAGAAGGCAGGGGCTTTTTAATATGCATAACGCCTAAAATTATTGTGTTAAAGTCATCAGAACATTGATATGATATTATTAAACGGTTCAGAAATTTTACAAAAATCGAGCCTTATTAATTATTGATGAATGGATAAGTGGATATATCATATAATGGTGAAATAATTAAATTATTCAAAAATTAAAAAATATGTTGTTTAATTAACCTTATTAAAATAGTTTTTGTATCCAAGACTTCTATAAAAATGACATTTTTTTAATTATAATAAATTGTAATTACTATGAAAAATTTTTCTTATACACTTCTTTATTATTTTTATATTACCTGCTTAACTGTTCATTTTAGCTTTTTCTATAGAATGTCTAACAATAGTATATTTTGATTTTAACACAATATTTTTCTAATACATTCCAATCTCGTAGAATCTGATTGCAACGTAAATAAAGACGTAACAAAGTTACGTACTCCGAAGAAGGTGTCGAGCTATTTCTGCAAGCGTCGCGTTATTCAAAAAAGGACAATAAACACAGAACAAAGAGCAAGGTAATGAAATCTCGCCGCTGCACGTTCGCTATAGTAAGCAAGCATTGCAGTTATAACTAGTTACACAACCTTTTCTCATGTAAGTGCGCCGACTGTCGCTGATACTCTAATCGCATCGAATTATTTAGAGTTAATATACGGCTTTGAGTCATGCCTCATGCAGATAGGTAGTCGTTGATTTAATTAGACTGAAAAATCGGTAATTAATCCAGGATACGCGGAAAGCGACAGCGCCAACTACTTTATACGACACGATACAATTATCGTGGCGACAATTTAGATAGCGCGCTCTAATTTATTAATCCGAAAGACTCGCGCGCGCGCGCGCGAGTTAAGAGATTTAATAAATTAAATCTCTCTTGGATTATGTACAACAAGGGCTGCAAATCTAATTATAACGATCGCCAGAGTTACGCTTCGGCACGCTATAAAATTGTTTTTACCTTCATTTACATAACTAGACTTTACGATTTATATTTGCAAACATGCGAGATAATCGGAATGATCGTTCAAATTTTTTCAATAACATTAATTTTATCCAAACATGGCTCTATCCAACCGTTTGAATACATATCTTCTTTGACATTAAAAAAGTTAAATTAATGCATCTTTTCAATTGATAAAGTAAAAGTTAACCTACTTTTATAAGATTTTTTTGCTTTTCCTCCTGTCTATTATCGTAAAAGCATATTAATTTAAAAGAGATAAAAGGCAAAGAGGATGATCAAAGAGCTTCGGCTTCGATTATGAAGCAAATACGTTCCATCGGGATTTTTAACCGTCCAATCAAATTTGTTCGTTAAAATTTCCAAAGTTTAATTTCAGAGCGGGACGATTCTGCTCCGCCTTAATATCCACGGTACGATACGTATATCGATCGACCGATCGATCATTATCACGAGTCATAGATGAATGTACCTATTACGATGCTTTTACGGCAGCTATAATCAAGCGATCGTTTTCGTTATTATAGGAAGCACATAGTTGACTGGATTACGAGTGCAAGTAATCTTTCGAAAAATCTTATCAAGCGTAACGCATCCCGTTTAAACTGGTTTCAAGGTTATAAAAAAATATTATACGCGCATGGATAGATACATTTAAGAGCCAAAGCTGAATATTTGAATTTCCGGATTGAATATAGTTTCATCTATCAACAATAAAGGATACATAAATATGTCGAGAATAATCGCAAAATATGATACTATAGTCATTATATTTTACGACCATTGAAATGCGTAATTATGGATTTTTAATCATGTTTTAACTACTAGCACAACTATACTATGGCTGCGTTCGGGAACGTCGCTCGGATGCCTTTAACATTTAATGTTAAACAAAAACAGATGATGAATCCGAGGCATCGGAGGCATCCGAGCGACGTTTCCGAACGTAGCCAATATAGAATATCTTTCGCCAAGATAAATATTCTTTTTGTAAATATTTAATTAAATAAAATTATATTTAATTTATACATATATATAAATTTTCAGACATTATAATTGTACTTGGAGATAATAAATTATTTCTTCAAATATATTTTTATATAGCTCATCAACGTATTTTACAGAAGAAGATAGTGCAATATATATAATTTCAATATTTTTACGAAACATTTTACATTTTTTACGATGATAAAACAAACTATATTTGTGAAAAAACATAAATATAAATCTCTCGAGGCAATAACGGTTTTTTAATACTCGCTTTATTTTGAAGGTTCACCTAGACCACGACATTGGATAGTACACCTAATGATATACCTGGAAGTTTATAGCGATAACATCAACGTGTAACTTGATCATCAACGTAAAACACCATACGTGGAAGATATCAAATCTACAATCATTACAAATTCTCTGTTCTCCGTTTTCCTAATCGTGCAAACGACCCTGAATTCTTTTCTCACGCCTGTACTAGGTATATTAAAATGTTATTTTGCATCCCGTTTCTCACGACATTAAGAAAATCTAAGCAATTATTATATTTTCTTCCGGAAAGTTTTCTCCTACCGAAGACAAAAGATAGAGGAACACGCTAACGTTTAGCAATTCTATGTGTTATTATATAATACTATAGTATTATTGTATAAATTACACTGAGAAAAATGGTTTGGTTGAAAATAGACAAACCAGAAGATTCTGATTAAATCAGAATTCCTTTTATCTCAACTAGAATTTTAGTAAATTTAATTAATAGAAAATTCTAGTTGAGATAACCGAAATTTTGATTGACTTAATCAAAATCTAGTTTGTCCGTTTTCAATCAAACCATTTTTCTCAGTATATGTATGTATTGTAATAATATTGTTCTTACTACAAGTACGTTTCCGATACAAAATACGCTTCTTGATTACTTAATCTTTATTCACATTTATACGCAAACTTCTTAATAGCATGTAATATCTTAAAGATTTGTAGCTTCATTTTCAAACTATATTAAGTCATGTGTATCACATTGCTTGCCTGTATCTCTCTGTCATTTATAACACGAAAACTATGTATTTGCAGATTCTCTGCACGTTTCTGTTGGAAAAGGTTTAATTCTGGCGGTGCGTTCCTGACGCGTTTAATCTCGCAACAATGCATTATTCGCTATGAGGTCGACTTGCAGCTTCTGCGAAGATCGTGGCATCGATGTCGTTTGCATAAAGCGGTATTTGCATAGAACACGCATGACGGAGTCGCACGATTATGAGAATGCCAACGGTGAGCGTAACGCTATCACCGCAATGCGCTGATACTGCGTGAAGTGTAATCGTTTCTGCAAATATCATCCTTAATCTTCAACATGGGAGTGATCGCGCGGGATTAATCTCGTCTTGCTAGTGTTCGTATGTCTAGCAACTTCATGAGGTACCGTCATTAAATGGAAGAACTTGACTAGTCACAGAAATAGCTTGTACCTCGGCTTGTACAGTCGCGTCGTCGATTATGTTGATGGTCCGGAAGGCCGATAATGTAGCAACCATTTTGCAAATAGACGTGGCGATTGTTAGAATCGACTGCGAAGACTGATGAAACCGTTAATGCCCGTTCCCACCGAGGCAGAGTGACTTTAATCTCGGTTCAATTTATTTTTCATCTTTTTCTAATTCTAATGCCCGTTTCCATCAATATAGATTAGCTTTAATCTCTGTTCAACTTACTCTCCATCTTTTTTTTGTTCTGGTGCCGGTTTCGATCAGTATAGATTAACTCTAATCTTAGTTCAATTTACTCTTCATCTTTTTCTGGTTTTAAAAATTAGAAAAAGCTAAAATACGTTGAACCGAGATTAAAGTTAATCTATATCGAAGAAAACAGGTATAAGAATCAATAAGTTGAACTGAGATTAAAGTTAAACTGTATTAGTAGAAACTTTATAATGATAAATCTTCGATATTTATTTCAACGTGCCGATCTATAAAATTAAACGTACGAAAGAATAACACTAATTTACAAAAATATGTTTTTCTTTTTAATTTACTATGAACCAGACAAACCTTTATAACACATAGTTAAAAAGTAAAATATTGAAATAAAAAATGCATTTTATAGGAACAATACATTCATAATTTTTAATCGGAATTTTAAGATAACCTTCTTTACAAAAAAATATCGTTAAAAAAGCCATTTTTTAATATTAAATCTCAATTACCTGGGAAATCTGACGTGTCGGAATTTTTTATTTGCGGCATCATTTTCAGTATTCAAAATCCATAAGAAACATCCAGTCTGGTTCAAAGTGAAACTAACGTAATCTTTCGACGAAAAAGCGGCATTGACTAAATCAAAAACTCGCCGACTAATGACTCAAGGGATAATTATTACGATCGACGTTCCGCACGATTGCGACCGTGTATCTCCGCGAGCACCGTCGCGCACGAGGTGTTGTCTTGTTTAACATTGGCTTTCGAAACAATCGATAAGGTCCGCCCCAAGAATTCTCTCGTGGAGTACGTCATGCACCTTCCACGAATGATAAACCTGAGCGGAACGGCGCGCGGTCTCAGAAGAGGAGGCACCTACGACGAAATCATACGTGGACAAACAGACGTGGTGAAACGTGCTGTGCCTTTCCTCACGACTCATCGGGAATACGCGGAAAAGTCAATGCCACTCGCGCGAACGAGCGCAAGAAACCGGCCCGGTCGTCTCGTGTGAGAAACTCGTTTGAAACTCTGATTAAAATTTAATTCACCGACAATTCCGTTTCATAAAAGAAAAATAGGAAGGTTATTAAAATATATATATAAAATCTCTATTAATAGATCGCCTTCATTTAACATTCTTTAGATTTTTCTTAAGTCATAAATTTTTGCATCGGTAATATAATATCAAAATTGTTTTTCTTGAAATCAACAAGCTTAATTATTTCTATAACGAAAGACGAGTTTTTGGAAAAGGAGCTTATTAAAAAAATAATCATAGATTTTCAGAATTAAGGTTACTATTCATTCATAATGTTATAAATGTTTTGAAAAATTCTTTGATTGATTAATTAGTAAATTTATTTCCTTTTAATTGATTAATTAAAAACTTTAAAGCATTTGTAGAGTTAAGTAAATTGCACCCTAGATTTTAGATTTGTTTATCGTTTAATTTTGCGTAATACGTCACGTCGTGTTGTTGTTGCACGATTTTAATTTCTGACCTAGCGAAAATTCGGTCTGGGGCAACCGATCGGTATTTCACAACCGACAGCTTCGGCGATAAGTGAAAAATGTATGCCGCAATTGTTTCGCAACAATTACAGCAATTTTGGCGCGCTTGATTCAGGCACGTTGTGGCAAATTTCAATACCACGTTTGCTATTTATTACTCAAAATGTAATTACCGCACAAATCGATTTTGACTCACGTGACACGCTCTCGGAAAATCATTCTCGGTTATATAAGAATAAACTCAGGAGCGAGATGATCAATGAGTCTCTATCGCGAAGGAATATCCTACGTTATCTTTCAATAATTTATCGACAAAGGATTATCGATTTACGATCCACCTGTTAGAGCCGGATAAGCTTCCTGAAAATTATATCTGATCCTTATCTTTCCAAACAATTCCAGACTTAATCCTCCGGAACTGACGTCAAAATTTATAACACAGTTACTAATGCTGGATCTGTAAGGCTCATTTAATTTATGTTAATTAACATATTAATTAATTTCAAAATGACATAATTCGTATAAAAAAATAAATACTAATTGTAAGTATATAAGAATAATAAGAATATTAAAAAATTCATTTGACTAAATTAAAATTTAGTTGTCTTTATTTCTTTTATTGGAGAATGTATGTATTTAAATTAAATATAATATTGACTTAAATGCGTACATTCTTTATTTAAAAAATTAAATTAATTAAATCAATTTTCATTTAATAAATTAATTTAACCAAATGAATAATTTTTCTCAGTGAATAAATAGTAAGTATAATAAGAATAATTCAAATTTACACATGTAACATAAAGAATATTGAATTGTTTGACATTTTTGACAGAGAGATTTATAAGAGAGGTTGAAATTCATAAGAGAGATTGAATGAGTCAAATGGATCCACCATCAAAGGGTTAATCAGAAATAAAAATCTCATGTAAATTTTAAAAAATGGAAGGAACAGAGAGAAACGCTCAAAAGATTTCTTATGTAATTAATGTACACATTTTCTGATTTAATTTCCCCCCTTCCTTGTCCTGAAAAATTCAATGCCGGGAAAGATACCTGTATATTATGGAAAGGCATTTTTTTAACCCTGATCTCCACTCAATCGATTATATTACGTGTAAGGGGACAACATAAAGGAAGATAAACCACTCGAGCCACTTTGCATGATAAAATGTCAATGTTGTCAATGTCACGTCGTCTGCTGCGGGCAGACAGACCTTGGCAAAACCTTCCGGTTATTATCGATCATATATAGTCGACCTCTCGTTATTATTCTCTTTTCATCATACAAAAGTGACATAGAAGCTGTCATATGTATTGTTCAATAACTTAAGTTTTCTCGTAGACACTCGAAGAAATAATTCGAATTGTGCCAAATGCGAAGAGCAGTAGTTATCCACTCGTCTACATAGACACGTGTTTTATCATCAATCCCTAATAATAACTCGAAAATTTTCATAAGCAAATGTATTATTTAACCAACTCATCAACCTATAAATTATTACGTATAGGGAATATTATTTTAATCTAGCTAAAAAATTAGTTTTTGTTGTCCTAAAATGCTAAGAATATGTAAAACAAAAACATATTAAATTAAAAATAGCTTTCAAAAGATTTCTAATTTGTTAGTATTTAAAAAATTTCCCTTATTTAATTCACAAAATGTTATGTATAATTATAAAATCAAATTACATAATCAAGACAAAGTTGTATTACAAAATTAAATTACATAATGAAAGAAACAAAATTAATTATTTCAGAGAAGGTAATTTTTGCTTAGAGAAAGAACGATTTTACTGAAATACGTAAAACTTTAGTTAGATCTGAATGTAATTTTGTTCGACCATCAAAATATATAATTATGTAAAACGATTCAAGCTCAAGTTAATGGAACGTCTGAACTTTTTACAGCTCAGCTTAAGTATTTTACTACATAATTATTTTAATGTTTCAACAATATTATTTTTATAGATCTGTATCTGTATCTAAATTTTTAGATATTTCAGCAATACATTCTTTCCTTGTAACATCCTTTGAAATGTATCACTTCAAAATTAATAGATTAAAACTAAAAAATCTATTTTTTACCCTAAAATGCTGGGTATAAATAAAAATGTATTAGAATGGAAAAGACTTCCAACAACTTCAAATTTACTAGTATTTCATCGGATACTCTTCTTTTTCGTAAAATTTTATACACAGTACTACAAAATCATATTATATAATCCAGATAAAGTTGTATAATAACAAAACTTATTTTAAAGGAACCAAATTCTTGTTTAGATGTCAACATCTCTTGAGATGCATCACAAGTATATTAATATCAGTGGCTCAACTATTCTAGAGTTGCGAGATTACGCAAAACTTCTTCGCGGCGAGAATCAGGCAAACGGACAAAGTTTTAATTAAAATTTCCGGAATAACCAAAATGAAGATATTATCATACTATGTGAGAGTTCAAACGCGCTTTTGGGTTAACATTACCTATGTTCGCGCGACTGTATCGCGTGCGAATATCATTTATTACCGTCGGTTATTTCTTTCCGGGGTTTATCGCGATCTAGTCTGCGATTCGGAGCGATTTTAAGACGATTATTTCGTTCGGATGCCGCCGAGTCATGACAGGATACCGAGGCTAATCAATTTCTACCGCGTGGAACGTCCGCTTGTATAACGGAGCTTTAAACACCATATACATGCGGGCTCCCTGGATTAATCGCGCGCAATTGTGGCGGAACGGAAATGTGAAATAATTTAGCCGCGAGAAATTGCTGAATTCAGGCAGCCTACTCTCACGCGAAATATCGTTAAATATCTCTTTTCCAGATGCCCTGCGAAATGCAACGCAAAACTTCGGAGTAGCTTTGGAAAATCGAGCCAGTCATTAAAACCGGTTTGCTGCCAGTAAGTTCAATTCTCGTTATCGTAAATACAGACGGAAGAAAATTTACGCCATTTTCTGCTCTGAGATCACTCCTTTAATTCATCTCTTATTGTTCAAAATGTTTTATTATTACCTTCTGTGAAATTTTCATCCTTCGTCTATAACTTGGATTTTCAAACTTCAGTACAGATTTTTATATTGTTCTGTAAACATTTTTATATACATATAAAAGCTTTAAAAACGAGTTTTTATTCTCGCAGAAGTTGGATTGTATTTTATTTATTTTTTACAGATTTAAATCTACTACTATTCGTATAGTAAAAAAACTATGTCTTTAAACTTTAAAGTCTAAAAGCTTGCGGCACGCAATGCACGTTTTCATGTTTGGATTGTTTGCGTTTTAATAAATTACTACAACTCCTGTGTTTGAAATTTCTTGAAATTTTCCTGAAATTTGCATTATTTGAAATTCTGTTACGTGGAAATTCTAGTAATTTATTAAAACACGAGTAGGAAAAAATGTATCGTGTGCAGCTGGTTTAATATTGTCGGCGAAGGATTACTACGGGAAAAAATGGAATAGAGCTAAAAGCGTGAACAAAATAAAATAATTTTTATCGCAAGTGACAATGCCATAAAAGATTAACGAGATATGAGCTGAGGTCGAAAAATAAACTTCCTTCGATATTTCGCGTTCTAACGTTCTGGGCACGTATTATGGAATTGTTCGGAACGGATTCCGATCGGAATTACAATTTTCTTTAAAAAAACACAATAGAAATCTAGCAAATAATTAAATAATTCTAATCGGAATCCATTTCGAATAATTCCATAATACGTACTCAGGACATTAGAAATGTCAAAGCATGAAATATTTATGGAAATCTCTTTTTTTAATATTTCAATAAAATATTTCAGAAATATTTGGTAAACACTTGTAGAACATTTTAAAGCATTGTACTGAAATATTTCACAACAATATATATTTTAAATATATTGTACAAATATCTTGCAAGGAAAAGAATATTTTGAAAACTCTGACTTCTCCGGGACATATTTATATTTTAGAAATATTTCATGAAGAATTTTCGAAATATATTTCAAAAATCTTGCAATATTTTACAAATATTTCCGAAATATTTCATGCTGTGCGGAGCGAAGGACATGATCCTATAACGCCGTCAGAGATCGAACTACCTTATAACTAGAAACGGTCGATCAGGAGTAGCTCGTGCAAAAATCGTCACGAGCGAAGACGCGGGGGAGACTTCGGCGCCGAGCATCCTGCGGAGATTTGAACTCAACCGAAATTCCAACCGACTCGAATCGGCGTGACCGGCGCCTCCGGTCCAAACGCATAGCCGCAGCCTCACCGCGTCGTAACCGCCACTGCTTACCTGGTTCAACGTAGTCGGGATGATGTCAGGTGTCTGCGGCAGCATCGTGGCGGGCGTTATTGCGTGCCTTGCAAGTATCTCGAATCAGAGCGGTCTACCGGCACGCGCGGCCGGTGACATAATAGAGATCGGCGACGGGTGGCCGCGGAAAGAAAACACCTTGACGCGCGTACACACTATGAGATCGATCACGAGCCGCACTCCGACCGTCCTCCTCTCTCTCTCTCTCTCTCTCTGTCTTTCACCGCCCTTTCTCTCTATCGTTCGTTTTCGCCACTGTACAGATATCGCGATTCACTCGCGATACTCGCCGGAACACGCGGCAGTTACACCGACGATCGGAACAACGTGCGCGTCGCGCAGATCCCCGAGAACTCTTTTTTGTACTCGTAGAAAAACGCCGGAGAGGCAGCGAGAATCGGCAAGACGCGAAGCGTATACCCACACCTCGAGAGTCTGCGCGGGACTGACGGTTCCGGGCGGTGTAGCTGCGCGACCGAGCGCCGCCGAGTCAGCCGAGTGCCGCCGAGCGTCGCCGAACGCCGGCGGAGACGGCCGAATATCTGTCATCCCCCTCGTACATGCGGACGCGCCAACGCAGCCGTTTCGGAAACGTTACCTCCGAGGTTCCGCCTTCCTTTTTTTTTGCACGTTTACTTGAAACAGTTTGAAGAATAAATGCAAAATCTGTTTGACTATTTTATCGATAAATGTCTAACATGAAATGCGTTGTATATTAATGAATAATTATAATTTTAATCCCTTCTTGAAGTTTTAATAAACTAGTTTTAATCTTTGAGCTATTTAATTGCTCGTTTGTGTTACGTTTTTACCAATTTTATTATATTCGTATTGCACACAATTTTGAGTTGAAATTAATATTGTTATCCAACATGAAAAATTAGATCAATTGTTTCACAAAGATTTAGGAATATTGTTTCATACAACATCAATTATAAGTTATAAATTTTTAATTTTTTACGATCTACGTATAAAGATATTACGGAAATAATAAATATATTTTTATATATATTCGCAATTTTATTAGCAAACTATAGAAAGGAGTTAATAACTAATGAAATATATTCTAATCACGTTTCTCGTATTTGGTATTCAATTTTATGTAGATATACGATTATCCAACGTTATATTATCATAATTATTCTAAAAATATACATACTATACTTCAAAGAGGTTTGTGGTTACTTAATATACTTTCTTCTTTTAAATAAGTAACTCTCAAAAGAAAGTACGGAAGGATTGAATAACTTCCCTCAAAAAATAAAAATTCGCAATTCTGGTTATTGGCTATGTTTAAAATATAAATAATCATCTTTTAGAAAGGAATCTATAGAGAATTTATAACGAAGTAGAAAACAATTTTTTAGATTTGGTTTTGCGAGATTATACAATACACGCAGTAACGAATAAACTAAGTTAATACGTTCACAGAAATTCCACGCGTTTTCTTTGCAAATTGACTCTCTGTACGCGACACTCTCGTTTGTATTCGTCGTGTAACGGTTGTCGCACAGGTAATGGTCGTATCTAAAGTTGTTTTGTAAATGACAAATTCCTTTCCCTCTGACTATTTCTATCCTACTTCCATCAAGAAACTGTATTTCTAACTGTGTTTATTATATTTTTGTGTGTGGATTTATCCACTTTTTTGCCCACACTTTTTAGTCAGCTGTTTACATTGTGCTGTTCGTTTCGAAATTTCTGGTCCAAAATGTTTTTCAACAAAACACTTCAACTATTTCTCATCAAAATGTGCACAAAAAAATTTTATCAAAAGTCTACTACATGTTCAATATCGAAGACAGTATAAAAAAATGGCTCAAATTTTAAAAAATTGCTCTGTTTTCTTTTCTTTGTTAATAAGTTTTTCCATAAAGATTTAAACTTTTCTGTTTAAAAATGTATAGACGCGCTGTATAATTTATATGTAATACATTTTATTTATATGACAAAAGTTAAAGCATTGATATGTATATTATGAATATGTATTATCCATTCTAAATTGTCTTAAATGTTTTGAATAAATATACAAAGAAGAAAAAGACAATGGAATATTTTTTTTTTTACATGGATGTGTAGGAAGGGGATGCAAAGACGCGGATAAAGATGCGGGAGCGCCAGGACAAAGTGAAACAAAAGGATGCGGTTAAAAATAGTGGACCGGTTACGTCAACCGGTCCCTCCAAGGACCGTGGCCCATTATATTATTTTCTTTTTCACGCCGTCTCCACAGAATACTTCGAAATGCCAGAAACTGAGGCGAGAATAACGATAATATGTATCTCGCGCCATCGCACCGAGCATCCGTCGAAATAATTGGAAAAATTTACGAAAACTCCATACAATAGATCGTGTTAACAATAGAATGTGTTGTCACCTCTATAAATTCTCACTCAGGATTTTGCATTAATTTACGTATTGAATTTTAAATAACATTTAAAATTCTGCAATTACAGATAACCATTAAGAGAATTAAATAGTATAGTTAATTTAAATATTTGCGACAAAATGTTTTGCATGCAAAATGAATTTCATAATGCCTGCAGAAAATACATTGTAAAATTAAAATGTACGTGTTACACGCATAAAATAATATTACACGCATAAATTATTATGCGTAAAATTAATTATATTAAAAATTCAAACTTGTTTGATAAAGATAATATATTCATTAAATGTAGAAAATATTTATATTGTATTACATTATTATTAAATTGCGTTGGCCATTACAAAATTGTATAATAATAATAAAAGGCGTGTTAAGATAAGGTTAAAAGCAAGGTTAAAATAAGAAGTAAGAAGGTTAATTTTTGGATAAGAACGTTAAAAATCCATTAACAGCGAGACGAAATTTTCACGCGCCATATATTTAAATTTTATCTTAACATGCTGTTTATTATTATTACTATCATTCAAGGCACAAAGTTTATAATATCTCGTGGAACTGAATAATATATAATGGCGCGCGCACGTCAACGTGATTTAATAATAATTTAATATAAATATTTTCTACATTTAATAATAACCATTAAACAAATTTGAATTTTTAATAAAAGATTACTAAATAGTAAAAAGATAAATTTTGGATAAGAGCGTTAAAAACTAACAGCGAGGCGGAATTTCCACATGCCGCACCTGTTTAAAATAGCAATAAGTAAATTGGCTACATCATACAAGACATGAGTCATAGTGAATGAAGCTTCATTAACGCCAATGTCAGATGACGTCTTCGTGATGTTTTTTACTAGAATGAGTCGATGCTTTCCACTAACGACAGAGAATGTACGAATTCTGTGACGCAATATAAGACCGCAATATAAATACTGATGCCATTCATGCCATATTAGTCACTTCTCTCAGCTTGACTTCGTCTACGTCACACATTTATTGAAAATTGTTAATTCATTGATCGCCAAAATTAAAACTAATCGAATGAAATAAATGCTGATTCATAAAACGTCGTCTATTAAATTAATGTTTATGATAATAGTTATAACGATTTTACAAATAAATCTTAATTTACAAATCAATGCAATCAGAAAGCGTTTTTCTTCTTAAGATGTATTATTTTTTATTCTCTTATCTGATAAGGGTATTTGCATCAAAGATAGCACACTTAATAATCTCTTAGCAATATCTTCGTACATTGCGACGCCATAACTATGTAGAACTTTGTTTATTAATGTCGATGTATTATTAGGTAGCTACGAAGATAGAGAAATCAGAGAAATTTTATATACGCATATATATATTCTATTTAAAGTAACTATATATACATATATAGATATATGTATATATATCTTTAATAGGAACTTTAGAAGCATATATGCAAGTATGTTAATAAACTATTTTTATTGCATGATATGAAATAAAATACTTTTATCTCGAGCAACACATTTTCATCATAACACACTTTGCATATACGAGTATAATTTATTTGTATTTATATATCTAGGAACACTTAGATTTTATATTTTTATTTCTCTCTCATCTTTTATTTTATTTACGTTGTGCTTCACTTTAAATGCGAAATAATTTGCCGAGTTGGAGTCAAAATTTTCATTTTGAAATGCACTAAGGGGCTGCCCTTTCTTGTCTTAACTTACATGCATAAACCAATAGCTTAAATTAAAATCGCGAGCCACTTTCCTCGCGCAACTTTCTATGACCCACATCTTGAGTTCTGCCAACGAGATCGCCTTTATTCGCATCGTTGAGCGCTCAACTTCCGGAATAATTCACAGTCGACTTCCATAGATGAGTGATTCTAAATCAGTTCTCTATTTACATATCTGTACGTCTCAGCGATTGTAAATTACAATCGAATAGGTAAACCGTAAAATCGATCTCGTTACTATACGACAAGCAATTTCATTATTACTGTGATAAATTAAAAGAAATTTAAAAAAAAAAATAAAAGCGAATGTTTTATTTCCTGCGTTTCTGAAAATGCTGCACTATGTAATATGAATTTAAATTTAAACGCGCGAGCAATATAATAGCTGTAATAGGAAGCAATGTTTTGTGAGAATCATATTATACCATGTATTACACCAATGGGCTTCTAGCAATTCGAATCAAATAAATAAACGAATAAATATTCAGAAAGCGATGGCATCACGAGAAGTCCCAAAGTGCATCCATAAAACATGGTCGTTCTCGACGGAGGAAGACAGAAGACGAAGGAGGGATTCAACGAGGGTCTTCTTTCTAAAGAAACCGCGCATCTTCTTGTTTTTCCGCAGAAGGAAAACTCTTAAGAGTAAGGGATCGTTTTCACGAAGGGTGTGAGAGTATGTGGTAGCGTGTGAGGAAAAAGAAAGCAAAAGCGGTCTTTGAAAAACGATGCGTCGCACGGATGTTCGTCTTGCCACAGAGTTGAAATGACCTCGGTCAATGTCGGAGGTCGTTGCCCGACGTCGCAGTAGACGCGAGTATTGCTTTTCCTTACGTAAATGCAATTAAAAGTCGCCGCATCTGACATAAATTCATGATTTAGCATTTTCACAAGTTTTCAAATTATAATTCTACAGATTGTAGGTATCAAGACGAAATCAAAATTTATTTGAATATCAACATAGAACTTGTTAACCAATTATCTCTTATAATTTTAGATTTAAGGAGGTAATTTTAGATTTAAGATAAATATTTCAAAATAATTAAAAAAAAATATGAAGTAATTACAGATCGTACTAGATCTTATTTAAAAGAAAATTTACAAATTTAATGACGCTTTACCATCTGAACCAAAAGTTATTTCAATAAAAAGTGGTTTTTTTTTAATTTATGCTCTAACAAAAATGTATGGAAATGTATTATAAAATAGTGACAAAAATCTCCATTTTTTAATATAAATACTTTAAAAAATATATATAACAATATGGCTCAATAAAATTAAATCAACAATGGTAAAAAAGGGCTACGAGCCAAACAATAACTTTTAATATTCAATAAACAAATATATGTTTCGACAACAACGTGTCACTATCAATGTATAAATAAAAATAAAATTAATTTTGAACAAATAACATTATTTTAACGGCTAAGTAAAATTAAAGAAGTAAGAAATATTAACATGATTTGCTTTCTCTTAGATGATCCCTCTTATAAATATTTGTCGCCAAATATCGTGGTACATAATTGAGTCATACAAAATTATAGTCATTTGATGAAGTTGTAGATATTAATTAAAAACTGAGATCTGTTAATAGGACACAATATAACTTAATAAATTCACAGAAAGAACTAAAATCTGTATACAGTCATAAAATAGTCGCAATTAAATTATAACAAGTACTGATATACACAAAAGATAATAACAATGCATATCATTATAAAACGGTCTCAATCGAAATACAAAATATACATAAATTATAACAATATATATCTTAATCTAAGTCATACTGTTTTGCTTCAATGGTGTCAATTAATAAGTACTTTAAATGACTTATGTAAAGTTTTATTGCAATGCAGAAATTAGTTATCCAAAAAATTTATTTGTTTCAAATTTTTGTAACTAATCGATGAATCACAATAAAATTTTGCATAAGTCATTTTGAATACATAAAATATTTATTTAAAAATATTTAGATTTTTATTATTTTTCAAACTTTAGTTTATATCATAATAAAAAAAAGTAGTAAATAAAGTAAATAAACTATGAAAATGTATTTCGTTCAATAAAAATAGAATATTATAAGCATAACTTTCACATGTATATAAATTGTTCAAAGTATAAATATTAATATACGTGCTATATATGTCTATCGATCCCTTTTAAAGTAAATAAAAAATCTAATAAGATAAAACAAAGTAATAATTACTAAATATACTAAAAGTATAAATATTTATCTAACATATATATCGTGTTCATAAGAAAAGATATTTCAAAAATATTACATATAAATATAATCTGTATAAAGTTAATTATTAAAATTAATTATAAAAAAAAGTTAATTATTAAAATAAGAATAAAAAAATTAAATGTACCTGGTTATAGCTTATGAATGTACATACACAACTGTCCAATTTAATACAAAGTGTATCTGTTAACATGAGTCATTCTGTTGGAATGTGTAAGTACGTATGGCTGAAGAGTGCTTGCAATTCCATCACTAGACTAACAAAATGTCCAAATATTGATATAACATGAAATGCGTACAAGTGCTGTTTCATCGAGACCAGCAACTTATTCATTATCTCAAAGAGCAGACTATTGCAGCTCAAAATAACAAAAGAACAATTCATGTTAATAAATACTAGATACTTCGGAATTGAGTTCTTTCGAATGTTTCTCGAAAGCGGAAATGGCAAACTTTTATTTCGAAATACTGTTATTTCAAAATTTACACTTCTAACGGGTAAATCGATTCGTTCATTATTCGCGTCGCGTTCTCGAGTGTTCTGCCCGATACAATCAATTTGCTGGTAAAAAATATATCCCAAGAAGGAAGTTCAACGCCACCATTTCATTCTCGCGTCTCATTTTTTTCCCCCTCGATCCCGATCCACGCTTCGCTTCCCATTAATTTGCGCCACATTTCTTTCGTGTAATTGAGTCGCATATCGATTCACAAGTGCTTTTAGGCACGAGTGCCCCTCCGTATTTTTTAGTGGATCGTTCTTTTTTTGTTCGGCAAACGGTGAATGAACCAGTTAATGCCTGCTGCAGTTTCGGCGAGCATCGTCGGCATGAAACATCGATTTCCGAAATTAACATCGAAGCGGATACGTATAGGATTAATTTAAATGCAGACCGGCATTTCGAAATATGTGGGTACAGTTTCACGTTTTGCATGATACCGTAATATTCCCAGGGGGAATTAACTCCCAAACAATCTATAGCGACCAATTGGAAACCAGAAAAGCAATCTCTATTAAAATTGGCTAGGAAAAATTGACTAGAAAAATCATTAATTTATTAAATATGATTAAATAATTCGTGTAATTCGCTATCCAAGGAATACACAAAAGTGTCACCAAAAAATCAAAATTTATTGTAATTCTTAACGTCGATAAACAGTCAAATTTTATAACAAAAAATCATTATTTTGACTTTCGTGACATTAAAATAAATCATTTTTACTTTCTCAGTTCTCTTGACTTAATGTGTTCCTTAGGTATAAAATCGCAAGATCGCTATATTAATGCACATATGCGGTTCATTGTACACAGAATCCATGCGTCAGCACTTTCAATTGAAATTATCTGTCGCCAGAGTGACGAACGATCTCGTCGAATCGATCCTTCATCTCGCCCGGACGCTTCTATATCCTGGCTAGACAATTCGCAGAGGGAATTCCTACGTCGCATGAATGATCGGCGCCGATGAGGACAGATCCCTGAGCGCCTCTTTGCCTTCGCGAGAGTGCAGTTTGCCTTGCGAATTCACAAGCTAGACGCGCCAGGAATTGCTTTTAGCAATGCCAAAAGGAATGAATCCATTGGAGCATCAATTATCCTTGTCCGCGCTCATCTCG
The DNA here is from genome assembly GCF_001594075.2 of Trachymyrmex cornetzi. NCBI lineage: Eukaryota > Metazoa > Arthropoda > Insecta > Hymenoptera > Formicidae > Trachymyrmex > Trachymyrmex cornetzi. The sequence goes on along the minus strand of NW_017300081.1, from coordinate 118,445 downwards.
CAGTCCTCGACTGCATTTATATATACGGGGGAAAAATAAAATATTTCCAATTATGCAAATGCAAGTCGAGCGAGGAATCGACGATCCACTTTGTCCGTGAAACGAGTCTGTCAGAACGGAGCGGAAACTTCGATCAAAAGAAGAGACGTCTCAGATTTTTTATTGCTAACAATTACTCTGTTAAAATGGTGTTAATAAAAATTACGCTGGTATAACAGACTTCCCATGAAAACCGCAAAGTTTTATCAGACCTTGTACTCGCGTCACAAAGCGATTTATCACTCATCATGTTCTTTAGTTTTTATTACGAAAGATATAGCAGATAATAATCGTGTTAACGCAAGGAAAAAAGGACTTAATTAAACACATTTTGTTCTTGTTCCAGAGACATTATTGCTCGCGTTTGCTTCTTTTTTCCCATCAAACTTTATTAAGAATGATTACCGTATCTTCTCGCTCTTGGAATTATTGCGTATCCAATGAAAAAATAAATATAACCCGGAGCTGACAACCTACATGACTGGAATAGCCGAGGGTTAAGCTGAACGTTAGTTACTGAAGATATTCTTCAATGAGGTAGAAAATGGTGTTGCACACAGAACTAATTCAGTTCAGGTTCAGGTGCAAAGTATTGATGTTGATTATCACTCGACGCTCACGGCATTCGAGTTAAATTCGATTTGCTCGATCGTTAATTAGAAAATTGTGTTCAATTAACAAATCCCATCCGCCATCTGTGTATTCGCGTGCAAATCGCAGCGTGTCTATTCTCTTTCTCGTTTTTTTCTCGCTCCATGCTGCTTAAAATAGCCGTAGAATTTTCACGGGGCTTCGCACGTTCACGTCGTTGCGAACTTGTATACATACAAAGAACATCCTGCAGGAATTACGGGGGGATATAAAGCGAGTTTAAATTTAAACCTTGACGCCTCTAACGTCGCCTCGTTCGCGTTCATGCGACGCGGTTGTGAACTCGACTAGATCATCAAAAAGCAAGTCTCTATGTTAACAAATCTTTGGGAGAAAGAAGCTCGATATTTTAAATCATTAAATACTTTTATTTATTGCTCAATAAAAATAGTGAATTCAAACATTTTTTAAATAAATTATAAATAAAACTTTGAATAATTCGTACCAATGTTTTCTGGTAAAAGACCTTTTATTCTTGAATTTATGTAGTATAGAAAATCTGTAATATACACTGAGAAAAAATATACTGAAAAAACAGAAAAATTTCCTTAATTTTAGTAAATCATGTATTTGAAAAATGTTCTCTTACAAAGAAAATCATTCATTAATTATAGCAAGATTTTTACATACAGTCAAAAATTATTAAAATTTAATTATTTTTTAAATTATTTTTAAAAAATAAATAATATTACTTAAATTATTTTTAAATTTAAAAAAAATTTTTGTAATTAATGATTTTCGAATAATACTTATTCATTTCAAGCAAATGATTTTTCTATTAAGTAAATTATTCTTAATTCATAACAACTATTTTTTACAAAATAGTTAATAGATATTACATATAAAAAGATACTTTATAGATATATTAAGAAAAATATTTTTGTTGAAATAAACATTTACACAAAGACATTTCCATCGTAATGGATATGTCAGAAAAAGATATTTAACAAAACTAATCTTCGATTGACAGCAAATTTAAAAATAATAATTATTACAAATATTGTAAAGTTAATCGAAATGTCACTGAGAAGGGCTGCAAATGGAAGAAAATTCTGATGAGATGCATGAAGTAGAAAAAAAGGACAGGAAGAAGGTATCGGTTATACATAAAAAAAATCATATCAGCTATACACGTAATTGTATTGTAAACACAATTATATGTATATGTTATATACGTTGTATCGTATTGTAAATTATATTGTGTTATAATTGTATTTATAACTAATATTTGTCATTAATATTTGTCTTTATTAGAAATTCTAGTCCATATCCATAATGCGACGGTAGACAAGTGGAAACTATTGGAGGAATTTGAAAAAGATGCAGCATGCCTTAAAATTGAATCCGAAGCTTTGATATACGTAGCTAGTTACGTCACATGTCGATTTCGCTATTCACTTAGTTACCTTGGTCTACCCATTGTGAAAATGCAGCCTCTCGGTGAGCAACATTGGTTATCGTGCTTATCAAGAGGTAACTGCATTTACCCGTCTTTCCAAACTGTTGCCAAAATCATGAAAGAGGAATTTCTTAAATTTCACAGCAAAGATTTAAATAAAGAATCTGGAATATTCGACAAGATTACGGATTACAACATTCCAAGAATAAATAAAGATTTATTTCCACGATCAATAATTCATTATTTAGTGAGAACTAGGACGTATATCCGATTACGGAATATGAATTTAAAAATTAAAGAGCAAAATATTTTAAAAGCAGAGAAAAATAAAGGGAAAAATCTAAAATTAAAACATTTGTAATAAAATTGCGTTACAATAAGATGTTATATAAAAAAATGTTTTTAAAAATGTTATAATTAGTATAATTTAAATATATTAAAATTAAATGTTATTAAAAATGTTATGATTAATTATAATAAAAAATTTTAGTTATGATTAATTATAATTAGTTAAAAATGTTAATTAGTATAATTTAAATATGTTAAAATTAAATTTAATATATTAAATTAAATATATAATTAATATATTGTTATTATATATTTAATAAAAATAAAAAATAATAATTAAAATAAATAATAAAAATAAAAAATTAAATAATTTAAATTAAAAAATTCAATAACTTTAATTTAAATAATTTATTAGATTATTTATTTAACAATCTCTTTAACTGTGAAATATAATCTTTTCGTTTCATATTGCATAAATCTGTTTTAAAATTAGCGGCATACCTGTTAGTGCCCATTCTCGATTTCTGTCACACACATAACGTAGATAATTCCATCATAGACAACATGATTTTGAGATGCCATGCAATATCGATAGCGTTTGATTGGTCGAAATTCGTCGAAATTCATCCACCCCCACCCCATCCCATCATGCGCAATGCTTCAATCTTTCTGATTACACCATATTGAAAACGTGATTTCTCTACCCCTAACCTACCATTAACAGTTGGATTCTGTCAGAATCATATCGACTTGTGGATAGATTTAAGTTTGGCGAAATATCTTTAAGTAGATTATTTTTGTAACTATTATTCCGGGATAGCGCGAACGCAGTCCCGACTAACAAAAATTTTACGCCCGAGATATCCACATTAGGGATATTCGCAAGGGTCAGCTCCAACCGAAGTGCAATGGAAGAGCCTCGCCCTGGAGGAACCGCCTTAATGATCACGGTATCCTCGACGCCAGGTAAGTATGTTTTTCTGGTTTCCTTCGGGTCTCTTTATTGGCCCAGGATAGAATCTTTAATACGAGAAAGATTTCCATATGTTGCGCTACGTAGCGTTAAGTATTCGAACTAATGTCTGTACACACACACACACACACACACACACACACACACACACACACAATACATATACGCACACAACTTCGGAGGGATGGTACTGCATAATTCTATGGAGTAGAAACCCATGAATGGTAAGTAACGGATCTTGCAAGGAGGGGCTTTTAGGGAATTGGCAAAAGAAATATTCGGGAATATTAAAAGGAATTAAGTTAAACAAAAACTGTATAAATATACTATGAAAAAATATTACACATATATAATTATAAATAAATAAAAATTAGACCGGTAAAAATAAATGATAAGAGATAAAATTATTCTTGGACGAAGCGAATTTTATGGCGAATTTGATTGGAAGAACTAGTGCGTATTGGTGCATGTTAAAGCTGTTGTACACTGATTTAATTTGAGTATAAAAGTGAAATGCAAATATTTCGAATTATAAAATACATATTTTACCTATAATAATAGTACAATAAAATGTATTGAGTATTTCAGGATTTAATCGATTTCTATGTTCATGTATAAACATATCTTTACGTTATTTTGTATACGACGGCTTTTAATGTGCACCAGTGCGCACTGAGTTCACTATTAGTGCTTATATATATGTATAGAATAATTAAGAAAGTGTCGTAGCAATCATGGCATAGAGAGTCATGGATTGCTCTCTGTGCCACAGATCCGGGTTCAAATTCACTCATAACACATATGTACCAGATGATTTTATTTAAAATAAAATCATTAGCTCTTAGAAGACAATATAGCAAAGAGAGTATCTTTGCCACAAATAAGTATTCTGTTGTATTACGTAGTTTGTGAATGTATACCAGTCTATTGTTGTAGATCAACAAATATTTTGCACTTGCTTTGCTCTGTTATTATATTTATGCATTGGTTAAATTGGTACAAATTTTTTATATCTTTATTAACTTTTTTAAGAATTTTTTATACTTTAAATTTATGAAGATATTCGAAAAATACTTTAAACATCTTTAAATTTTATTAATTTTCTTCAGGAATTATAGAATAAAGAATTTTAGAATATTTCTTAGAATTCACATATAAAGAATTTTAGAAAAATGTAGATTTTTTCAGCATTTCTGAAACATATGTTCCAATTCATACAAAAAAATTTAAGAAATGTTTTAAAAAGTTATCAAATTATATAGAAATTCCAAAAAATATATGGAAAATTCTAAACAAAATTTCTTTGTGTATTTTTAAAAGCTTTTGTAATATTCATTTTTATTATATTAAAATATGTAAATGTATACATATTTGAACTTTCGTTTCTTAGAAAAAAGAAAAACTTGGGGAAAGGACAATAAAACGTGGTATGTGGAGAGCTTAAAAAAAGATGAAAAAATTAACGCTCGAGCTATCCGGAATGGATGCAACTGATGCTGAAGGAAGAAATGGCTCGGTAAAATATTCAAACCGGTGAATAAATCGCCGATGGCAAGGCCGCGGACTAACGGCCGCCAGTCTGGCGTCAATAATGCCAGTTGCAACGCGCGGGCGAGGATAATGTTCGACATGCATCGCGAGCATAACCGCGAACTTCCTTACAAAACCAGCGTCATTCTCTTGGAAAATTGAAGTTTTATCTAATGAGAAAGATTTCAGAATTAAGAATACTGCAAATTATTAGTACCAGATTTATATAATCGTGATGAGAAATTTTTGTCATTATGAGAAACATATGAGATATATAAAATTATGAAAACATAGAAATAGAAATTATGATTTGATAAAAGTTTCCTTTCCATTCGTTTTTTGACATCCTTTAATTGAAGTTAGGCGCAAAGATGTGATGGAAAATGTCATCTGTGTTATGTATTTAGATTAAAATTTGATTTGATACAAAAATCGAATAAATTTCTCTCAATTGCTCTCGATTGTAATAGGAAAAAAAAAAACTAAAATGTGTATAACACTCGTAACTGAAACGAAAATAAAAAGGTTATTATATTTGATAAATTTTTCCTAACAAGAAAAAAAATGCTTGAAAAATATGCAATATTGTGCTGGTAATATATCATATAATTTATAAAATGTATGTAGTCATAAAATTTTATTTACCTTAGCATTCTTTAAAATCACAACAGGTCGATTAAGAAACATGCAAATTTTGATCGGATGAATCGGAAATGCCGAGACAATGTCACAATCCAAAGTGCATTGGAAGTAAAAAGAGATTGACGTAAGAAATTATATATAAGTTACGCGAATAATAATACAATAAATTATAATTATGAAATTTAATTATGTAATAATACGTTCGAAATGTCCAATTTTATTTTTGTCACACATATATTTTCTCTTTTTTAAAATTAAACTATAAATAAAAATAAACTTCAATTTTTTGTTATCCTGTCCCATTTGTATCAAACATGCATATAAATTCGTTCATTCTTTTTTTAATGTATCTCATTATTCTTAAAGTGGACTACATTTTACCTTTATTTTTTCTCAAATGTTTATTGTACTATTGTTCGCAAAAATGTGTATATATATATATATGTGTGTGTGTGTGGATATAAAAATAAGTCTATGGCTGGTATTCATAGTCGGATTCTTATTTCAAGACCGTCTTAAGTAATGTCTTAAGACGCTAATGCAGCGCCCTGGCCGGTATTCATAGTCGGATCTTATATTTAAGACCGTCTTAAATACGGTCTTAAGATATCATGAACCAATCAAAGGGCCGCATTAGCGACTTAAGACATTACTTAAGACGGTCTTAAAATAAGAACCGACTATGAATACCGGCCTCTGATTGGTTCGTGACTTCTTAAGACCGTACTTAAGACGATCTTGAATATAAGATTTGACTATGAATACCGGCCTATGATATATAAATGCATGTGAATGTGTCCGTATATTAAGTTCGGACCTGTGGGTTCATTAAACCCAAATGACTGTGGATCAGTCATCTCTGTGGGAGAAAATGTCTCTGTCGTAAACTTGTCACAAATCGCAGCATCTCGTGAGGATCCTAGTCATTTCGTGAAAAAGCCGACAGTTGCAATCGAATTCTTTAAGAAATGCCGCGTCACCAAGCAGGATCTCCATGAAATGTAGCGTTTTACGATAAGGTTGTGGCGTATACACAGTTTAACTTCGCGCTGTGCACATACCTGAAAAGTATTTTCTTTACCGCTGATAGCAGCCGTAAATACAGGGACAAAGAGAAAGATCCGAGACCGCCATCAACGTCACGTCGAAGTTCTTCAGACAATTCTACGTCGCGAGATAAAAGAGCACAGAAGCTGAAGTCAAAGCGATCCAAAGATAGCCCAAAGAATTTATCGTTTAACAAATCGAGAGATTACAAAAAGTATTAAATAATTCATGCCTTATATTACTAATTTTTCTAAAATATTTTTTAGAAAAAAATTAGTTATGCGATAAGATTCTGCGATAAATTATGAAATTTTAATGGCTTATACTTTTCGATAAATATTTATACAACATTTTAGATAAATATTAATACAATAAATGTAGATCAGATCCTTTCAGTAGAACTTTATTTATAAATCGAAATTAGAATTTTATTTATTTTTATTAATTTTATTTATATAAATTTCATTAACTTGAAATTTCTTTTAGCAAAAAACGCCAAACCTCGCAGTCAACCTCTGAAAGTTCAACTTCGACATATTTATCACAGAAGTTACGGTGAGACGTAGGATGAAAAATTTAATATTCAATAATGTTCAATAATTCAAAGTCTTCCTTCTTTACGTGAAATAATTTCGATCTTGCTTTCCCCACGTTCCTGAGAATCCTTTCTTCCTATCAGCTTACTGACTCAACCAGATTCCTTTCTACACTAAAATAACACAGCACGCGATATTAGAAGCTTAGTGTGTGGTGTATCTTGGTATATTAATACTTTATCTAATACCGTTAGGCAATATTAATATTAAAGATAAAAAAGAATGTAAGAATAACAAAATGAAATATGGAAATTTTTCCAAAAATATCAACAAAAAATTATCATTTTAAGCTTAGCGATTACATTTATCGCTCATACTCATCTATATATGTATACACATATAAAGGAGTTAAAAGAATTGAACGCATCCACGTTGAATAAGCTAAAGTAACGGTTTTATCGCATTTATCTGAATTGTGTGCAGCAAGACGAACACATTCGGACAAATTTCCGGCAATTCCCGGGATTGTAAAAAGCAAATATGTACCTGTCGCAAAGGTAACGAAAAAACATGTTAAAAAAATTCTTTAGACTTGACGTGTCAGAGGATTCGCATTGTTCACCCGTGAATTTTTGGCAGAGCATCGTGGTGCTCAGAGCAGAAATTCGCACGAAAATTCGCGGAGCACGGATCCTGTGAAGAGGAACAAGAGGCGGAGGAAAAGATCGCGTCGCCGGCATAAAAAGACTTCGAAAAGAGAAAGCAATCGACCGAGACGTGACTGTTTCGTGACGCTTTGCGCCTGTGTGCGAGGTTGCAGCTTGGATGAGCTAAGAGCTTGCAAATGCACGTCGTCTCATGGAATTCCTTCGCATTGCGAGTGCTGTTCTGTTAAAGTTAATCGTTAATCTATTAAATTAATTAATAGATAATATAAAAATCACATTGTATTAATTCCAAATGAATAACAATTTTTAACTATCTGTTATGGAGCATTTGAAAATTTGAAAATTTGTTTTCGATAAATACGAGGTACTTTTTAAATTAGAAATTAAAGACATTAAAAAAATAATTTTTATTTTATCGAAGAATATACTATCCAATAAGACGTTTGATATGTATACAGAAAAGAAAGAAGATATAAATTAAACATAAAATATCAAAAATTACACTGCTGCGAATCATCGACTTTTTATAGGCAGAACAAAAAAGGAAGAAACGAGTAACATGTAAAAACACATCAAAGAAAAATATACAAGTGAGTAGATATACTGCAAGCCCATCGACCAGCAAGAGGAAATCTGCACTTAAACATTCACGCGAATTATCAGCAGCAAAACCAAAGTTAGCACATTCGTATTTCTTATATAACGAGATAGCGTTTCATTAACGACTTTTGTTTGATTATCGACATTTGCAGTGAAGAACAGAGCGTGATTATTAGAGGATTAGACACTGTTCGCAGAGGAATTGACAGATTTAGTGCTTTCGTAATTAGATGGGTGACGAGACAACAGTAATTTAAGATGGATTGGTATTCTAATTATAGTTAAATGTATTTGTATACCTACATATTTTTACGCTCCTATAAGATATTATACAAAATCATCTTTTATTCGTTTAACATGCAAATTCTACGAATCCATTTAATTTTACTGAATGTTGCTAAGAATATATATATTTTTATATAAATTTTTAAAAATAAATAACATGATTTAATTGAAAACAATTGTAAAATCAATGTTAATATTATTTACCTCATTGTTTCTTATATTGCAATGTTGCCATCTTTATAAAACATTTAATACTGGTTACTAAGACTGGTTGCAAGTTTTGATGTACTGAAAATATCAACTGGGATTTAATATTTTTAAAAGAATCAAATATCATTTCTCTTTTCGACAATTTATTCAGTAATATTATTTAAGAATTCTCAAAAGAATTCATAAAGCAGTCCTTGTATGGAATTACATTAAAATGTATTTCGAGGATACATTAAAATGTAAATTCGAGGAAATTGTAACCTGAGCTGAATCAAGAATTGTTAATTGGGTATTGAGTATATGTATATGTTATGTTTCGATATATTAGGCTTGTTCTTTTTCTATACCTCAGAATTGAACTTCTTGCACAATTTACATCTTTTGTTTTTTTTTCTCTAATATGAAAAAAAAAAGAAAGATGAACCATATAAGAAGTTTAATCCTAAGATATGGAAAAAGGATAGACCTATTGTTGTCTAATATACATTACACAAAAGTAACAATGTCTGTGTTTTATATGTGTTGAACTATATTCCTATATAACAATTTGAGACAAAGATGACATATAAAATTCGCCACAACTGTCAACTTTCAACATAATCTATATACTATCTATTATGAGAGGTCCATTTATAAATATTCCACATACAATTGCCAAAGGCAGTGGTCATGAATGAGGTCAATAAATGTCATTATGTTATTTTGTTATATTACCTAAAACACATATTCCTTCGTACTCACTCGTAACGTTCGACTAATCGTTATTATTAGAATGTCGTGTATATTCAGACTACACACGCAAACGTATCGCGTTCTATTGAAATAAAATAAAAAAATATTTTATGGATATATTCTACATGGGCACAATCTTTTCGAGAAGCGTCAAAAGCTTCAAACAATCTGCTTCGATGCGAAGTTCTGTGCAATTATCAGGCCGAGACGAAGGCTCGCTGAGAGTAAATTAAGCTATTATGTATATTACGTACACATGAGAAATGAGTCTCAAAACACTGGAATAATCGGTCCCTCAAAAAAATCACCGATCGCTATCGTAATCAGCACGTTATCGAGTCAAACGAGGCAACGCTCCTTTTGCTCACATTACTCAAAATGTAGCGTAAAACTCGAATGAATTAGGCTAAACGTGTGCAACAAGCGTTCGAGTTTGGCAAGTTGGCGAGTAAATATCTTCTACCACGATATTATTATCTCCATGTTCTATCTCGAAGAGACATATATAAACGAGGAAATGCGAATTTACCGCGTACTACGTCTACTAGTATTTCGTAATTGTTTTTCAATTTCAAATTGCCGTAGATCTGCTCTTTGCAGAAAATCTTGCCGTTCTAAATATCCGTCCTTGCCTTTGTTATGAGTATTAAGTTCTTCCTCAATGTTTTCTTGTTTCTTAAAGTTGTCCCAATCTAATTTAGACTTTTCTAATGTACTAATTTTAGCCTTTTTTCCAATTTGTCCTAGAACCGAAGAGATGCCGCCTAAGCCGACGCGCCTGATACCACCTCGTCCACGTTCTTTGACCGCAGGAGATGTGGATTCTGGTGACTTTGCGGCGGAATTTTCGGCTGTTGAAAGAGATAATCGGGCCTCCGCTGAATCAACAGATACTTCCTTCTCGACTTTTACTTCTTCACCAGCAAATTCAAAAACCTTAGTTATCTTAACTTTTTCTTGGACTTTTGGCTTTTGATGATTTGTCGGTGATGATTTGTCATTCGATCTGCTGATTGAATTCTGTGGCTTGGACTTCGATACAACAGCTGTAAAAATATATATAAACGTGTTATTTAAATCTTTTTAGATATTATACTAATTTCATTTAGATAAGATAATATACTTTTATTGACTCTCTTCTAAAAGTCTGTTCGTTTAAATGACTTCAACTGAACTCCTTGCACCATTCGAATTTCTTCTTTTTTCTCCATATTGAAGAGAAAATGAGAAAAAATGAACGGTGCAAGAAGTTCAGTTGAAAAGAACATATCATAAATAGCATTAAGCCCAAAAAAATCCTCAAATGCATCTTTAGAAATTGTATTGTAGACATTATAGATATAATATATAATTTGTGTTTTAAAATAAATGACTTATTGAGCTGTTTAATGTAATAAAAAAATTCTTCCTGTTACATATTATGTAACTATGTAATGTAATTGTATGTAATATTTCATTGTGTTATAATTTTTTATACAAACCTGTATCCTTCATAAAATCAGCCCAAAGAGAATCTGCTCTCTTTTTTTCTTCTTCTTCAGTGAGCTCTTTTTTCTCTTTACATTCTTCTTCCTCTTTACTTTCTTCTTCTGATACTTTGGACTTTTCTAAAGTCTTTCTACGCTTTGCCTTTTTACTCTTTCGACTCTTAGACCTCTTTGCATCTTTCTTTCCAGTTTCTCTTTTGTTTTCATCATTTTCATCCTCTGGACCACTCTCAATATCACCTTCAGATTCTACTTCAGACACTGGATCACTATCAGCGCCACCAGGAACATAATCTTCATCATCTTCATCTGAATCAGAAGGCAACTGATGTTCTTCTGACATGTTTAAATATAGATTATTACAGAAGATAGCTGCAAATAGATAATAAAAATATGTATTTATCTAAAAATATTATCTAAAAATATGTATTTATTTTAATAATAAAATTAACATTTATAAGATATATAAAAACTTTACTATTTATTTTATTTTATTTTTATTTCATAATTCTAAAATTATATTCATAGAATGTTAAATGCATGCCATAGATGGTAACTAATATTTAATTAAGAATTAAATTTAAATAATTTACATTTCAATTATTTTATTATAAACTACACACAATATTTTATAAAAAATAAAAACTATTAACTTTTTTATATACTGATGTTTCTTTGTTCAATATTCAAACAAAGCCACTAGAACAAAGCGAGCTCCGAAAAGCCTCGTCAATTAAAAATTCTATCAAATTACCGCACTTCCTCCTATACTGTCAACGTCGCAAAACTTAACCTCTTCAATCAACGAAGATAGATTTCTAAAGGAATTAAATGCGGTACCTAATACGATTTCGTGACTCACGTTCTTTTAAACGGCGTGCCGTCAGTGCCAAAAATTCCGCGAGCGGACGCTGATTCGCCTTCCGGAAATGTTATATCGAGATTGCAGCGGCGAATACGGCGTTATCGTCGCCGCGTTCATGAATCGTCCTCGGCCCTTGGCGTGGACCTAAATCGATCTCGCACGTACACGCACGGGCGTGGAGCGGCTGTCCAAAAAATCCGTGAGCAACACTTGGGGAAAAAGGGACCACAGTACCTCGCGACACGCTCGACTCGATTCGACTTGACTAGTTGACTTCGTTCAACTCCGTCGCAAATACGCACGTCGCGCTATTCGATACAATCAGCACCATCTTACAGCGAACTGAGAAGATACGACGTGAAGTTACCGCGATCATGTCGCGCCGGTCGCGCCGTTCGTTCGTACGAATTAAACTTGTCGAATTTCTCCTGATCGGGATTAAAATTGAATTTTGTATCGAAAAGTTTTCATCCAATAGAAAAAAGATTTTTTTGTTGGTTTTTTAACAATATTTTCTGATTAAAAGGAAGAATTTTCCATTGATTCTTGTATAGATTCTTCCATTTATGCCCATTTCCATCAACGTAGATTAACTTTAATCTTGGTTCAACTTACTCTTCGTTTTTTTCTAATCTTTAAAATTAGGAAAAGACGAAGAGTAAGTTGAATCGAGATTAAAGTTAATCTACGTTGGTGGAAACAGACATAAATCTTCTAAAAACTTCTAAAAATATAGCAAAAAAAAAAGTATAGAAGTTGTCAAACATCAATAAATTTTAAGGAAATATTTTTGTTCTTTTAAAAATATCTGTAATTCATAATGTGTCAAACTTTAAAATAGAATTTAAATTAAAACTTTATATATCGCATATATATATTTTATATATATTGTATATATAAAATATATATGCGATATTTAATATGTATAATTTATACGTAATTTAGTAAACTTCTCAAATGTTTTTCGTATTATACAGTATATAAAATTATAAATAGAATTTTCTTTTGAATTCTAATAATGCATATTATAGGCCACATAAATTAGACCTAAAATAATTAATTTTGTTTATCATATATTCATATATATCATTCATATATATGCATTTAATTTTCATTTAATTATTTAGTATACGTATATAATTCATATATATAAGTTAAATTACAATAAACGTGAAATTACAATAAAATAGTGAATTGTTTGGTAGTAATGGTAGAATATTTTTAAGATAAACAGGTGATATAATTTGATGTAAAGATAACATTTACTTTGCTCTCACGTTGTATTTGTATTTTTAACTGAGGCTGCTTCCCTTTTAAGAAATATAGTTGACACAAATGTTCTATACCTTGGAATTCAATGAATAAGATAGAATAATATCAAAATTCATATATGTCAAAGGGCGATTTGGAGCGCGGTAAACAACGCGTAATAATTGATTATACTAAGTATATACTTCGTATAATCGTATAATCGATTATTGCGCAATTGTTTACCGCGCTGATTCCAAAATCGCTCCTTGACATGTATGCATTTTGATTGAAGCGTAAGGAGTCCAACAATCTAATTAATTTATTGTATTTTATTGATAAAATAATATATTTGTATCGACAGTATCTCCTAAAAGGAAAGCAGCTTAAATCCTAATTGTATTTTAAGCGCAATTGTAATTATTACTGTTCTAAACGAAGAAAGATGTACAATATTATTATAATATCTATAAAATAATCCTTTGCATTTTCATTAAAAAGGATCGATATTAAATCTTTCAAAGAATATTAATAAAAGAGAGGAGATACTAAATCTGTCCACAACTTTTTTTACTTAAACTAGGTGTTGAGTACACCATTTTCACAATTTGTTACAAATCTTTTAAATGATTCCATGAGACAAGTTAGTGAGAAAAAGGTCGGAAAGTGTCAAATTGCCCTATATCTTTCATGAATTTGTCGAGCAATAACTTAACGCCTTCTTCAGTATTCTAAGTAGGATCAGCAGGGGCCACCGCAAACCTCATATTACAGGATCCATTTCGAATCCTAATTTCGACGAAATAGATGACTGCCGGTTGACGGGGATTTGCGATGGATTATGGATTAGTCGACCCTTCCCTTCAAAGCGAAAGTCTGAATAAATGAGGATGAAGAACGAACGTGTCCTGGGGAAATATAGTCATATAGACTATAGAGTATAATTTGGAGTCATTGTTAGATATTAGTAATATTATAGTAATTAACGCGTACTAAATTCTATCGCAGTTTCTCTGAATGCGCGAGAAGTTCTACATGCTAATATAATCCAATGCACCAACAATTACGCAACTGTATGTACTCGTGCAGACGATTACATGATAATTATTTCAATCGTATAATTACTTCAATCGTACAATTATTTCAATCGAGTGTTAAATATAGCCTCTGAGTTCAGGATATTATCGCGAAGGATTCACGAAGGAAGTGAAGCGCAAAAAATTTAATATAGTTTTTAGTATAGGATATCATACACATATTATAATTATGAGAATATCCTTGAGGAGCATCCTCTCTTTGTTAAATTGACTAATATAAAAACTTAAGAAGTTATTTATCTTAAAGAATAAAGTGCATTAATGACGATAAGAAATTAAAATCTTCGATATTTGGTAAAATATCAAAGTCATTCTATATATAAATAATATTGCTTATTTAGTAGATAATCTTTGAAGGTGATATCTTCTGATATCTTTTAATATCGTCTAAATCAAAATATAGAATAAATAGGAATGTACGATTCTATTTATTGTAAGACCAATTTAACATCTAGAGAGAGTTAAACGGTTAATACACTTTTTAATATTATTTTACGATTACATTATGTGTCAAAATTAAAACCACAGAATTCAATCAACAAATCGGAAATCGTCACCAATGTAAAAGTTAAAAATTCATGTGAAAAAGTTTCAAAATCATTTGCTTTTAATATGAGATATTAATACAAGTCTTGGTTTCTTCTTCTTTGCACTTTCATCGAAAGAGAGAGAGAAAGAGAGAGAGAGAGAAAAAGAAAGAGAGAGAAGAAAGAAGGAAGAAAACCAGGAAGGATGTGCCAGGTGGCTACGAATGCCGCAATGTTCCCGCGGATTGGATCGAGCAGCATCTCGGAAAACGAGATGAGGCGAATGAGACACAGGGTCTGATGTTCGAAAGCTCCGCCTGGTTTTCGGGACGTCCCAAATCTCTGCGTCCCTCCAACGAACATATCTTCTGTTTGTCTCATTCTCTTCGTATTTGCGTTGCTCCACCCGGTCCAGCCTTCAGCTTCTGTGCTCTAAGAACATTGACTAACAATTAGTTACACACCATAGACGCGATCTGTTGCGAGGGCCCTGTTAATAGATTCGTGATAGTGAATAAAAAAAGGAATAATCGATCATAGGTATCGAACAAGTTGCATACTAATTGTGCTGGAATTATTAGTTTGGAGGCATATGAGAACGACGAGAACATCAACAAACTAATATTCTAAGTGTAGCAATTAAAAAAAGAAAATAATTCTTATAGTACTCTTCATAATACACAAAGTGATATAGCGTGGTTTTCTACTTTGGTTTTTGAATTTTTATCTTTATTATAATATAGTTGAGTTAAATTAATAATCATATTAGAGGCTCCGTTATTACAGACTTTGTTATTTGTGATTCTTTGTATAAAAATTTCTGTGTTACTACAAGTATTATTGTTGTTACATATGACAGTGTTAAAAACATAGAACAAAGTTTTGTGCTTTTAAAAGTTGAATTGTACGTGTGCAAGTGCAGACTTAAACAATAATCAAAATTATTATTACTAATTGTAAGATTATTGTTCTTAAATAACTGCTAAAAATAACTATTTCTTAAAAGTAATTTTTTAATTCCAAACTGATATTTAAATTGATGTTGTAAATAATTTTTTTCTTTCAATCTCGTAACACAAAATACATTTCACTTCGCAATTTATAAAGTTTCCTTATTAGATTCAGATTTTGCGAAATAAAATATGCAAAATGAAAAAGAAAATGATAGACTAACTTTCAGCGTTTATCTAAAGTAATAAATAGAATTGAGCTACACATAAATTTTTATGTAATTTTTTACTGTAAAAATAATACGGCACAAAGAAGTAAAGCTTCACATTCGATGTAATTATATTATCTTCGCTTATAATTGATCATTTATTGTTTTTGCAATCATTATTTATCGATTATTATAATAATTATAGGAAAACACATAGCTTTGCTGTATAGTTCGATTCGTCTGATTTTAAATTTTCAATATAAAAGAGAAAAGTAAGAACTTCAGTACTTTCTATTCAATGGATAATTATCTTATACTTTTTGGCTGGAACGTAAGGAAAGAGACGTGTTAATAAATCCTATTTTTCAAAGAAATAAAATAGAAGTTTCTAATATGATAAAGAAAAAAGTTGGAATCATTTCTTGATTAATTCATAAAAAATCTTCTTTATTACGCGATAATAATTACGTGTCTCGCAATTTACCAAAATATAATTATCTAATAATTAATTAACAGTAACTGTTATTATACAGTAGGATGCCTCGAAAACGGCGCGCTTCGACATCGTCGTTGGAGGAATATCCTTCTGAGGAAAAATACATGAAGGACGACATGGACAGTCGCGCTCCGCGAAACGCTGCTAATGCCCGTGAACGTGCGAGAATGAGAATATTGAGCAAGGCATTTTGTAGATTAAAGACAACATTGCCATGGATACCAGCCGATAGTAAATTAAGCAAACTAGATACGTTGCGTTTAGCCGCAACATACATTGCTCATCTAAGAGCAGTACTTCGAGATGACGGTGAAACTCATACTGAAACCACGAAATCCTTATCGCTGGCTTTGGTGAGTGCCCATTTCTATTTTCATTAAAATTAGAATTAAAGTTTGAGCAAGTTTTCCTCCTTTTTTATTTTATGAAACTGCAGTTAACTTTAAGTAACGTTAATAACAACAATTTTATGCGTACTAATATTAAAAAATGTATAGTACAGTAAACAAGCAAACTTGTTCATTAATTAACAATTAACTCATTAATCAGAAAATTGTTAAAAAAAAATAGGTAGATTTAACTAAAAGAGACTCTAAAAAATCTAAGTGTCAAGTACCTTTCAAGATCTTTTTCATAAAGAATCTAATTGTTATTTTTTGATACAAATTCCATTCAAATTGCATTCCACAAAATGTAGGATTAAGCAAAATTGTTGATTTATCTAATTTTAACGGGAATCTAAAGTGCGAGTTATTTCCAAACTATTTCTCGTTCTTACGATCAGACTTTCGACTTGATAACGATTCCGTAAAATAACACAGAGACCAGGTGGATCCACTCGGAGTCGCGAGCGCCGTCTTCGCAGTCATCTACTCTGTTTATGTCTGTCCAGGTGGATCGAATCACTCCAAAACCTTCCACCCATCCTTTACTACCATTAATTCTAAGTTAGTTTCGTTGTTTAAAGAAGCATACCGGTTTCCGCCGCGAAATAGTTGGTCTCTTGTTGCCCTCCTTTCGCGAAGATCAAAGAACGTTATTCTGTCCGTAAAATTATTAAAAATGTTATTTTGCTATGTAAATTTAAATTATATTTTTATGTAGATTCAAATAAATTTGAGTTGATATTTAAAAAAAAAGTGTGATCTCGTGATAATACATAAATAAATGTCTAATTTACAATACACTATCGATATACCGACACTTATAATTAATCAGTATTTTACAATTTTAATAATAATCGAAAAAGTCAACAATGCGTATCGCGATCTACTTCATAATCAAGGCATTTAAATATTTGAGTCAACAATACGGTACAAGAATGATTTTAATTACAGTCATGGCCATTCGCTATTCAAAGCAACAACACAACCACGCTTATGAACAACAGTTGCAACGTGTCCTCCTCGACGTCTTCGAGTTGTAATCAGTATCGAGGACAGCAAGTAACTCATGATATCCAAAACTTCCATCATTCAGGTCATCAGGGCGTGTCCACACGCCATAATCAGGAGCAACAGCTCTCTTATTACTAACAAAAAAAATCTGACAATCCAATCAGAACTTAACTACAGCGAGCGATATCTACGAAGAGCGACTACCAGCTGGATTACACGACGGTGCTATTCGTGTATTCACGCCTTATTTATTCCATAGTGCCTTACTCTAGTATTTATTGATTTAATCTTAATGTATAATTACGGATGCATCTCCACTTGTGTGACAAGGAAATAATATATGTTCATGACCGTACGCATTTTTTTGCATATCAAAGAAACCTCTATTATGCATATTTTAAAAGTCTGAATGAATCAAAATTATAAATAAAAATGACAATTACGGGTAAAATAGACAAAATTGATTTCTATAAGTTGTGTTTCTCATATATACGGTTTTATAAGATTTAATAAAATCATTTTTGTTTTATTTTATAAAGGAAAGATTTTATAAAAATCGAGAATTTAGTATAATTTTATTTTAGTTCAATATCTCCCGCGAAGGAATATCATATATTTATTTGGCGTTTCTCTATTTATTTGCATTATCCTACATATAGCATGTTAAAACTAGTGCAATAAAAATCTTTTACAGAAATCCAATTTAATACCGACCAATTTATAAAATCCAAAATAAGTGATTAATATCACTACCTTCCAGTATTTTTCTGCAAGGGTTTCTAAGATTCTCAAAAACTTTTTTTTTGTATTATTTAATGCAATATCTTCTATGAAAGGGTAGTATGCATTACGCGAAGAGACTGTTTCCTTGTTTCATACACTCAATTACTGCAATATCATATAATATTATAATCATGATTGATACCAAAGTATGTTAACTAGTCCAATAAAAATGTTTCTAAGATTTTCAAAAACTCTCTTTGTATTATTTAGTGCAACATTTACTAATTTAGATTGTTAACATTATACTAATTTAGATTGTTAACAATGTACAGAGCGTAGCAAAATTGTGTCGGCAAGCTTTATTGTTGAAATTTATTCGGTGGTTTCGAGAAAGTAAAAAATTTTTATTTATAAAAAAACCGTTTTAGTTTAAAGATACAGTACTTTAAAGAGCTTTTTAAAACTATGAATCGACTACGGTTTGTTTTAAAGATACAGTAAATTAAAGGCGATAGTTGGGCACCTGTTGATAGACAATCATAAACTATTAATAGCTACATTCAGAAAAAGCAGCTTTATAACTGTTGTATAAGATTCTTTATTATGAATGATATATATTTTTAAATCTAGTGAGAAATCAAGACCAAGCTCAATCATATTAAAGAATTTTACAACAGTTGCAAAGCTGCTTTTTCCGCTGAACGCAGACAGTGATTTATTGCTTGCAAAATAATGATTGATGAAAGTAACGTACAAAAAAAGTATTTTTATACATCTCTAAAATATATTGATATATTTTTGTTATATTTTATATATTATGTTATCAGCAGAAAGTATTTTCATGCAATATTTAAATAATTAAAATTAGTTATTAAAATAAAAGATTCGCCACAAAGAATATCTTTGGTACTTCGATTGAAAATATTTTTATAATATCATTTTAATTATATTTTATGTCGTCCGTGACCGCTTTGTGATTTTATAAAAAAAAGACTGATGTCTCTTGATGGAGAAACGCTGAGTAGCATCCGGAACAGCGGAGAGGAAATCCGCGGTAAGGTAAGAAGGATAAAGAAGTTCAAGTAAAATAAACAACGCAAAGGGCCTTTTGTGTAAACCTAATACTAAAATAATAGATCCCACACGGCGACAAATCGGCCGACACTAAACGTATCGCTTGACATATCTTTACAACAACATACATAGATTTCGGAAATTTATAAACGAAAGATGATGGTTTCTTCACTATTTTCTGACTATCCTTAAAAATTTCCATCGCACTATTTTCAGGCGACATATGTCCGAGATATACAGATATCGCTACTGGTTGTAACGATAAAAGCAATCGAGGAAGATCAGCTCATAATAAATTAAATTGTTCCAGTGAAATTGTTTATCATCAAAAATTTAAATTTAAAAAAGAGCTTTAAAAATATATGGTATTCGAGAGGAATAAAAGCGGTTTAATCAATATAGATAAAAAAATTAATTTCGTTATGATAGAAACGATATTTTGTCTTGGTAACACAAATAAATTGTTTTATGAATTTATATGATTTTTTAGATAAATAAACAGATGAATTTCGATTTATCTCTTTCAATTTACCAATTTAAAAAATCAAAGCTTTAAAAACGCATAGTATTCATTAAGAGAAATAAAAATTGTTTAATCAATGTAGCTCGAAAAATAAATTTCATTAAGATAAGAGAGATATTCTGTTCTAATAATATAAATAATTTACATTTTTGTAGGGATTTTTGTTTTTTTTTTCGATAGATCAACTCTAATTATCATTTTACATATTAAAAAAATTGAAGATTTTGAATACACAAAAAACATAGGTCGAAAAATAAATCTCGTTAAAATAGAAATAATGTTCTTAGTTTGACATGATGATTTGCTTAGATTTCTTTAGGAATTAATTTCGCTTTTTTTTTTAAACAAAAAGGAATTTCGGAGCGATCTTGTTGCAAAAAGTCGATTTTTTGCGAATCGATCCGGAGATCGCACATCTCTAAATATAGCCCTAAACACGAAGGTAGAAAATCTATCGCTAAAGAGGTCAGAATAAATAGAATATCGCGAAAGTCACCTGATAACGAACCTTATTTGTCAAAACGATATCGGAGTAAATGTCTCAAAAGGTGAAAGTCGACGAGCCAATAGGCGACTCGAAAACGCGATCAAGCAAGCGTCGGGATTTCGAAGCGTCGATTCACGAGATTTCCAGGAAGCGAAGTCGTTTCGCGCCTTTTGCAACTGCGCACGTGTGACGCTGATCTCACCGCGAGGCGTCGCGCGGCAGTTTTCGCGACGCACACCAACGCACACATCCGGTGTGCGACTTATCGTAGATCGTAGATTGGATTAGTACAGAGTACAAGTACGGAGCAGAGCGGAGCGGAGTGGGAGATCTAGTCCAGTTTGTCCAGTGCCAGACTGTCTGTGTCCGGCTCTGACGCAAGACGTCAATCGATCCACGTTGTGTCGTTTCGTACATGGTATACGTCGCGTGATTTCATGATGTAGCACCAGGCGAGTGATTCCCGGAGAGTAGGCAGACAGATCGTCACAGCTGACTCGGTAATCCGTAACGTCTAATCGAAGTCTAATCAAACGTTGTGTCGTGTGACGATCGTTTTCTTCTGCAAAAGAGAGAGAAAGAGGAGAGAGAGAAAAAGAGAGTGTGTATGTGTGTGCGTAAGAGTGAGAGAGAGAGAGAAAGTTCTTTGCCTTCGTCGGCCATCCCAGGCAATCTTCGAATTTCCCGTTGATCCCGTATTCCCGACGTCGTCGCGCGCGGAGTCAAGCAGAGAGAGTCGTCAAGATATACACGCTCCGGGACCCACCATCCGGGACGGAGTGCGTGGAGCCCTCGCGGGGCCAGGTATCGAAGCGCGAATCAGCGGCGCAGCGTCAAGATGGCGTGTGCCACGATCACAGCTGTTGTTTACCCACAAACCCGTGTGGAGCGGGCCACTGACTTAACTGGATACTGCTGCCGCGGCTGCTGCTGAAAGAGGACAAGCGCGGCCTGGGCTCCCCGTCGTCGGGACTGGTCGGGGACGATGGAAGATTGTCGACGAATGAACAGGTCGGAGTAACTCGTTGCGCGAGCGACGTGACGGCGACGTGACGAGAACGTGACAGCGACGACGTTGACGACAACAACGACGACGGCGGCGGTGGTGGTGGCGGCGGTGGAGGCGGCGACGGCGGAGTTGGTGGCAGTGCTGGTGGCAGCGGCGACGGCGGCCGTGGTGGTGGTGGTGGTGGTGATAGTGGTTGTATTGTTGTTGTTGTTGCTGGTGGTGGTGGTGGTGGTGGTGCGTCGTGAAAAGAACGGGACGCGCGAAAACGGACTCGATGGAAGAGGGTAGCGGTACCCACGGCGGCAGAAGTCACCAGATCAACGCGTGAAACTTAACCTAGTTTCGTCCGCCATCGCACGGCACGAGGACGGCGACGAGGACGACGGCGGTGAGGCGGAGCGATCTCGAGAGAGTGGCCTCGATACCAAGGGGAAAGAGCGACAAAGTTAGTTCGCGCCTTCGGCGATAAGTTGTTTTCCTAGTAGAGCATGGCTCTTCTCCTCCTCTCCCTTGTCTTTTCGTCCTGAGGCCTCGTTACGTAAAAAGCGCGAACGAGAAGAGTACAATCGGCCGCAAGACCGACGTCATCGTGTCGATCCCTGCTTTTCTTTTACATTCTCAGCCGATTTTGAAATTTCATTCGTCGCCCACGTGCGTCAATGCATCGTGCATGCTTCAGTTCGTTAGATTCTCAATGGATTTGAGGTTAGGCTTGCTGGCTTGCATGACTGTAACGGTCTGATTGATGAAAATTGCCGTGTTCTTTAAATTAATGATGACTTGACAGACATGTGTTTCAGATCTTTGTCGAAAGAGTCAACCTTTCACTGTTTGTTTTTTTTATTTCCCTTTGTTATGATGAGAGTACTATGAGTCATTTCTTTGTATCTCCTTATCCATGTGAGATAGAAATTTAAAAGGAGCATAGAAGCCACACACAGAATCTTCTTCGTGCAAAGTCTTATATTTAAAATATTTATGTTAACACAATGTTGTCTTCTATGCTCCTTTTATTTGTTGTTCTTATTTTTATGTAATTGTCCTTGGCATTATACTATTGACTGTATCATAAAATATTTGATGACGATAATAGAACATTTTGATTTAGTATAATTTAATTCTGCAACTCCTTTTCATGACTTTTATAGACATATAGATAATAATTTTTTATTTCTTATTTTTTATGTATTTTATTTATTAAACACATTGTCAGAGATTGTTGGCATGATAATTGTTCCACAGGTATCACTATGAATGCCAGGACGCAGCTGTTCGAATTGAGCATGGAGGGACGTCAGGTGGATGAGGCAGTGGCAAGTATATTCCACAGCGTGCTATTTCATCGGAGCCTTGGCAAATTCAAGTACAAACAGGAAGGCAGCTATTCGGTGGGCACTGTAGGATACCAGGACGTGGACTGCGACTTCATTGATTTCACTTACGTCTGCTGCTCGTCGGTGCACCTCGATCAGACGCTGAAGCGTGAGATATCGGGTTTCTCGGAGGCGCTGCGCTCCACCGATAGTCCAGGTTCCGGTCAGATATCCCTAGAATTCTTCCAGAGGAAAAAGAGTCGCTGGCCGTTTCAACCGGAATGTATACCATGGGAAGTGTGGACTGTGCGCCTTGAACTTATCAAATTGGCCACCGAGCATGAACGGCAGATATGTCGAGAAAAAGTGGGCGATCTGCTGACCGACAAGATCCTTTACATCACCGAGGTCATGAATCGGCACGATTACATTCCAAAAGTGCCAAGTCAGGCCGAGCTGGATCTGATCTTCGATACCTCGTACCCGGATATACAACCGTATCTCTTCAAATTGTCTTTCACGACTTCTAGTCCGTCGACCACCACGATGGGCAACACCATGAAGAAATTGATTAGAGAGACACTATCCATTTAGTCGTTATAACGTATAGTGTAAACTCTTCGCGTTAGTTGCATTCGTTTAGCTTGTCAGAGTCATCAAAACGCAAAATCTTATACTTTCTTTTTTCATCTATGATGCACAAATTTCTGCATTGCATCAAGCGATTTTTCTTATTCACAATGATTCTAACCTGCCACCGTAGCTGTTACTATGAGTTCCAAGAAAAATACTAAATTTGCATTATAAAGAAAGCAGAATGGTTTCGAGTCTTCGACCACTTGTTCCCGGCGGAAATTACCAAAGGTACTCGGCGAGTACTTTGCCTACGTGGTAGACTCCGCCAGATTTTGTAAGCTCCGTAATAGTAGTATCTCTTATAACGAAAATAATATTTCGTATACATTGCAGGGACTTCCGCTGCTCTGTCTCTAATGTCTCTATATAGTACAAATGAAACACAACACTGTGACACTTGCTTCTTTTGTACTTTACTATGAACGTCCGTCGCATAATTTTAGCAGAATCACATTTAGTCACGTTTTCTACAATAATATTTTACCTCCTAACTCTCACCACTTAAATCTCCACAGATGACCCGCTGTGACAGAACGACATTATGTTCCTCTTCTCGCTTCTCATCCTTTTCAAATGCTGTGTATATCGTAGAATAGATTCAAACGTAATTTCCTTTAGTAGACAAAGAATTTTCATGCGTCACACAGAGAAGATAATTTTATTTAGAGAGTAAGAATACAGAGATTTCGAGTCTATAGAAGAGCAGGATGTCTTCAGATTCTTTAATGTCTAGTAGAGTCTTTGAGAATACTAAATCTTAAAGGTACTCGTAACTTGCTCCTTGATAAACTCCTCCGACTACACGACGGCTGTATTTGGCGCTACTGTACACTCTGTTTTTCAGTCACTAACATTGAAAGTATGTATAGCTATCCTAAACTCTCTGACGATCACAGAACGCTTGGAATATTCCGCAAATGTATAACGCGTAGCATATACACGTGTGTTTGCATACAAGGCTGCTATTATTTTCATCGTGAATTTAACGCTGAACATCCGATCGTGTCCAATATTGGATTTAGTATTAGGAAATTGTGTAACGACCGGGTCAGAATTAGCGTTAAATGTGCGGAAGAGCAGAGTGTTTATTGTAATTATGTGTATGCATGGAAGCGATTGTTATTTATTTTCACGAGTGATGATACGTGACGTAACGCTAGAGGCGTTATATGTATGCAGATTAGCAAATACAATTATTTACATATTACTCTTTTTTTTCTTAAGTTGTAATAATCAAAGTTGTAAAATAAGTTGATATATCATTAAGCCAATGCGACGCCCGCAATAACGAAGCGCACCGGGTGATACGAAAGAACCGTACGAAAAATCGCCGTCACGATTACATTTTCCCAGACGTTTCGTGCCTTCGTATCGAATTTTTTATAGGAAAATTAATGTGCTAGGGACTAACATATACCAGATGATAGTGTCACTATTATTTATTGAGCTCGAAGTATCTCCTTTCATCTCGTAAAAAAGTGGAATAGTCTCTCTCTCTCGCGCGCGCAGAAAACAAATCTGTGATCCTTCTCGGATTCGAGACGGTTTTGTTCTATTCCTCATAAGCGACAAATGTGTGCCGTTAACGTCGTGTCGTTTTAGGATTTTCAAGCAAGATGGAAGGCGTAACGGCGGATGTTCGGAATGACACGCGGTCGGCGGTGACCCGCGCGCGATTATACTTATTATATTATACAATGTAAATAGCGTCTGAAGAATATTGCCGTAAATCAAATCGTGTCGTGCCGAGGGGTCCCCGCGCGTTCCGAGATCCGCTTTTCGGCCTTACCTATGACCAATCAACAAAGATATCACGACGCATTAGTAGTGCACATACTTTACGAATTAACCGTAGACGAGAAGCGTAATGTTAATTTAAAGATTAATCATGTATCGTCCCTACTGCTTTTCTTTTTCTGCCAACGTTCTCCAACTAGTTTAATATGCAATTGCGATTTTAACTGAATGTTCCGCGACTCGAGCGTACGTCGATTGGATGTATCCTATTGTTAGGAGTGTCTTTTTTTCTCTTGTATCGATTAAAGAAAGGAAAAAAGAAAGGAAACCACGGTGGTCGTCGACAGTCCGTCGCTCTCTATGCGATTCCGTGTAGAAAATCGACCGCAATCTCTTTCCCTCGCACTATCTTTCTTTTACTTTTTACAATTATATGATGCACGATATGTTGTAAAAGGTAAAAAGGAGTCGCGGTATGGAGCCGCGATATGATATTATGACAAAGAAAGGTGTGCATACGTGCGCATATATATATATAATCAAATGTAATATATAAAGAAAATAATATATATATATATATACATATATATATAAATAGCAAAATAGATAAAACCGAGACCTGTATATTGTAAGCTGCGCGACAAATGTGACAAAACGTGTAGTGTATAGTGAAGAAGATGAAATATCTACAAGTTTTAATTTATCATGATGAGTACGCTGACGATAAATGATTAATTATTAATAAATTACTGTATTTTATAATCGCACTATTTTTTTATGAAAACATCCGTGTCTCCCGTTTATCCATGTAACCTTTGATTCATCTCTATCACGCAGTTAAATATATAATGTAATTTGTAGCATAAATTCATATATACAGTACTCCGAAAACATCAAAAAATGCTTCGTGCTTTTGTAAATTGTAAATAATTGCAAATAATTTTTTTTGTCATATATTGATCAGAAACATCCCTTTACAGAAGTTTAATATTGAAAAGTAGTGATTGATGATTTATTTTGAGTATTAAAAATATTATATCTTCAGTGTTTTTAATGCTCAAAATAAATAATTTTCAGTATTAAATTGGATTTCTGGAAGGAACAAAGTAGACCTTATATCACTATATTTATTGTTACATTATGAATTACGAAAAAAGTAGCAACAAGAATATATTACGTATTGATACATTTCGTAATTATTATATTTACGAAGAGAAAAATGCCAATAAGAGCCAACACCGAGTGATAGCGTATAAATTATTTATTAAGAAAATAAAAAATAATCATTATCCTTATCAAATTTATTAGATTTATTCATCAAAACCGATGACTTTATTTGCTTACTATTATTATTATATTTACGTTTCTTAAATATTTAAATTACGCTCGTACAATTATTTCCATTTATTGACATTTTACTTTCAATATTTATTTACTATTCTTAAAAATTTCGCTATTATCTCTTCACGAGAAATAAAAAAAGGTCATATATCATTGATTCCATTTAAAAATACATTTTATCTCTAATTTAATTATCGACGCGAAGTTCAAGTAGTCGAACAATATATGTCATATAATAAAGCGCGCAGCTTTACCACTCTGTCGCGTGCTGCATTCTAACGAATAACCAGCGAATTTTCAACCAACGCTCGCTCGGCATTGCAACGTAATGTACGGATTCCCGATTATCAACCTGATGGCGGTGCATACGAAATACGGGTATTATACGACTCGGCCACTTTTTATTCCCAACATTCCAATCGACGTAAATTCTTTACCGTGGGCATAAAATCCCATATTTCACTGTCACCGCGGAACGAATGTGAAATAGTTGGCATATCTCGTAATAGGAATCCGCTCATCCAAATGAGCATATCCGAGTCAAAGAATTGCTCCGCAATAAGATGCAAACAGGAAATCTCTCTTCTCCCACGCAAATTTGCCGCACAAATTTCTTTGTTCTCTCTTCGTCCCGAAACCGAATTCACACCAGTGGACCTTTGCGCGAGAAGAATATATATTCATTTCGACTTTATTAGATTCTGGAGTACACTCCTGGACTTGCGAGAATCTCAAGTATTTTTGGCCGCCACCTTGACATAGCTCTCGACTACTGCACGTGGCATGAAGTAGATCGTGATAAATCACGAAAACATAGTGATTTTACGCGGAATAAATATTTGTGTGTGTGTGTGTGTGTGTGTTTTTTTGGCTTAACTGGCCGTAATTTACTAAAACTAATGAGAGTGCTTTCCATTTAGGCCCACAGTTCCACTAATGTAAAATTAATTTTAATTTCGGTTTAACTTACTCTTTATCTTTTTCTAATTTTACGAGGTAGAACTTACGTCCATTTCTACTAATGTAAATTAAGTTCTTTTCGGATCAATTTGCTAAAAATTTTTTATAAAATGATCGTTTTGAAATAATTAAAAAGAAATGATTCTTTTAACAAAATTAGTTTAAAATAGTTAGAAAAATCAATTTTTCTCGTAAAATAAATCGAAATATTCCTAGAAAGTATAACTTGTTTTTCATCTTTTTTAATTCTTAAAAAAAAAGAAGAGTTAGTTGAACCGAGATTAAATCCAGACAACAAAAAGTATCTAAAATCAGGTCATAAGACTTTTTTGCGTCTAAAAGATGACTTAAAGGAGTCTTATGTCACAATTTTAGACTTTGTTGTTTGGGAAACTAAACTATATTTATAAAAGCGAGCATAAGTGACATAAGTAGACACAAGTGTTTTGTCTTTGTTTAGCATTTAATGAGTAACAAAAACTGAACGACATTTGTGTCGATTTGTGTCACCAAATGAAAAACAACGAAATGGTAACAGGAAAGCGGAAATACGCGGAGAAAAAGAGACTTTAAGCTTCTACACATTACCTTACAGTTCGCTTAAATTAAGCTGTTAATGAAGCTGCATTTTGTAGTTTTTGCTTCCATCTTGGTTCTCCATTCCAAGCGAAGCAAAAAAAGATTTATTTACATTTATTATTATTGTCATACATAATGACAATAATAATAAATGTAAGAGCGAGTAATTCTACGAAAATTCTTGTAAGATTACTTCTGTTCCTTCACATCTGGTTTAGCCTACTAGATTATTCAGATACAATTCTAAAATTCATTTTAATTTATTAACGACGATAAAACAATTTTTTACATAGAGCTCTCGATAATCAAAATAATATTGCAATAAAAAATTAGAGCTAAAAATACGGTTGTTATTTGTCTGTTATATAAAATTTTTTCCTTTCTGTTTATATTACAGATTATTTTAATTTATTAACCAATTGTTATACAGAAATAGAAGAATAATCCTTTTTGTTTGTACGAAACGAAAAAACAAATGGTTTCAATAAAATGAAAATATTCCAAGTAAAGTCATTTATAAATAGGTTCACAAATTTATCGTTTTATTCGAGTAAAATCATCAATTATTTGAAAGATCTTTTTAAAACTGAAAGAAGCTTTCAAATGAAAGATAACGCTATTTAAATGGTATATGTGTCGTTTTCTTGCTCGTAAGGGAGGTGCAAAATGGACCAAAATTACGCGGACTCTAGAAAATATGAATGTGGATTTAACATCATGCTGACATTTATATAATTCTTATCATCTTGGTATAGATATAAAAT
The DNA here is from genome assembly GCF_001594075.2 of Trachymyrmex cornetzi. Classification (NCBI taxonomy): domain Eukaryota; kingdom Metazoa; phylum Arthropoda; class Insecta; order Hymenoptera; family Formicidae; genus Trachymyrmex; species Trachymyrmex cornetzi. The sequence continues at coordinate 89,423 of NW_017300081.1, read as the reverse complement.
ATCAAGATTTAACACCACATAATATTAAATTCACATTATTCCAAGGAACACACCAAGTCAAGAGAAAGTCAAAATGACATCATTTTGACGTCATGATAATTTGATTTTTGGTTACAAAATTTGATTGACGTTAAAAACGTAAGAGTTATATTTAATACCTATTAAATGATATTAAATTTGTACATATTTTTAGAGTGAGGGGGAAAGATGTACACCTATCAGGCTGCAGTATCAGGCTGCTTCTCGCCCTGATGAAGTGGACTGGAAAGTTCACGAAAAATTGGCATTCCAAGAATGGATCTGGACACGGAGAAAACCCGCGAAATGCATAATTTTTATATAAAATGTACACTTTTTTGCAACATACGTTCCGTTCAATATTTAAAATTATCCGCACGATACTTTATCTAATGGACGTTCCGGGACCGTCCTTTAGACGTCATCTAAACATTTTTAGGATGTCCTTTGAAGGGTTTTACTGCGTGAGTAAATATATCAACATCATCAAATACTCCATTATAAATATATCTCCGCGTCTACAGATAGATACATCGTGATAGGTGCATCATACGTGATCATACGCCTGCGCGCGAAGCCGCCCTCGGTTTCCCTGAAGGCTCAAAGCCGATTTTCTCGCGTCTCAGTCGCGGACAGGGAAGCAGCGCGCGTACGTAGCCGGGGCGTCGCGACGCTTCGTGGTGATCGCGTTAGTATGAGAGCGTCGAGCGAGCACGACAGATCGGTCTCGAGATCGTGGTCCCGGCACCCTCGATGAGTCGCGACAATCATTGTACAGCTGGACCACGCGTTGAGCATCCAGCGAGGGAGATCGAGCATAATAGAGACACGTGTGATTTTCACGACGTGCACGACGTATAGCGATTCTCTACGCGTGTCAAAAAAAAAGAAGATAAGAGATAGATAAATGGATTGATAACGAAATTCACGAGGAGAAGTGCTTTCCTCGGATAGTCTAGATTCTGGATGATGCTCAAACGTACTCGCGTGTAACAGACGCTCCACCGTGAAAGACCCATACAATACGCTTCATCTTAGAGATCTTCCTGGGAACATTCTTAGGATGTTGGGACGTTTATAGAATGTCCTTCAGAACGTCCCTTAGAGATCTGTGCTATATGGGGAAGAATGACGAACGTGTTGCGAATGAAACTGCGATGAATTATACAAGAGAGGGACAATCGCGTAGAGAGATCTGAGTGCGCGTTTGTGAGTGCATGTGAGATTGGTTTTCATATTTTTCCGCGTGCGTGTCTTCGTTTTCTCGCTTCGCGGATCCCTCGAGGATGCGCGAGCCCCAGTAGTAGTACCGGCCTAAATCTCCTACGTAGGTAATCATGTCCGCGTAAGAAATCCGCGCGGCATCGCGACATAGATTCTAAGAACTTTATTCTGTATCAACTCGATGAAACTTGGTGAACCGTCCTCGTCTCGTGACAGAAGAAATTGCCGCGATTTTCCAACTCCGCGGACTCTTCAACAGGTGGCCGAAATCGATGTCGCACGTGTATAAGCGTACGTGATCTTTCACGGTACATCACTTTTCACGATACCCTTTCCTTTTTATTTTCTTTGTTTACTGTTTTTTTGTTTAATCTTCTTGAAACCTCCAAGCTGTAGACGTAAAAGTTGGGAGGAGAGAAGAGAGTTTTAAAAAGAGATTTATTCAAATGCTTTCGGAGCACTCTTCTTTTCGCACATAACACTTTTGGAGTTTATTTCTCCTTTCTTACAGCAACGTCGTAATTACTTGCAAGATTATTATAAATATTAAATTATCATTTATTAGTTTATCATTAATTAAAATTTTACATTGTTTTATATAAAAAATAAAAGTAAAAGTTTACGGTATTACATATAATAAACTTGTCATCCAATTATTAAATTATAGAGAGACATAATACAATAATCAAAAAATTTTTAATGTTTGATAAATAAATGAAGAATTATTTGATTATTAAAAAACTGAAGGTATATACCAATATATTATATATAGAAATGCAAAATTACGATATATTATAAATACATCGTAATTACGATATATCGTAATATTATACTTAAGATTTAAGGTTTAAGTATACCTATATTTAAATCTGTATATATTTAAAAAATTATTCCTTGTTCTTATTTATTGAAATACATGATATATAAAATTTAACAATTATCAACGGATTTACTAATTCACGCTACATTAATCGCTCGATAATTTAAAGGGGACGTTTTTTAATACTCCTCATTCTCTAAGCCTCTCGTAATAATTTCTGGATACTCTCCCGACTAGTTCACATCGAATTCATTAAAATATCTATTATAATCGCGAAAATCGATGTCCATCAACGGTGTAACACGTAACGCGATTCCATTAATCTTCGATTAATACGCATCGCGTATCTGAAGAGTGGAAAACTGTTTTCGCTCGGTGTAATTTACGACCCCTTAACCGCGCGTAAGCAAATCCGCACGCAGCAGCCGTTAAAAATATCAATAAAATCGTCGTATCGTCCTTTGACAACATTATTATTCACATCCAAGAAGGAAAAAAGAGAAAGAAAAAGGAGAACGCAGAGCTGTGTCATCAGAATAGACGCGTCCTATTTCCGATTCTTAATGACAAAACAATCTTGAGGAGTGCTGGAACCTAACGAGTTCTGTCAAGCTTTTTAAATAGCCTCTCTCTCTCTCTCTCTCTCTCTCTCTCACTTTCAAGACTCGTGAAACACGACGTGGCCGGTATTGTCGACCGCTCGAAACTTTCTGAAACGCTTGTTTGATGGCGATGACGACACAACCAAACTTTGTTGACGGTTTTACCCACACCGACCAGGTCATAATCGGTGCTCCTAATTGCTCTCCTATGTCTTGTTTCAGCGAGAGGAACGATCGTCGTTTCCTAGAAAGTTTGAAAGTTTTGTCGCGAAACATATTAATTGCTTGACTGTCGCCGCCATTCGCTTCGAGTATAATGTGAACGCCCAACGAATAATGTTCAATCGACGTTTCTATTAATATATCGACAAGCGTATAATATTCACATACCGTATTTGTAAATAGTCAAAGAAATTTTTAATACAAATGACTTTGGACAATTGAGTATTTCTCCGTTGTGAATTATCGAAAAGAACAGCGTAAAGCTGTTATACTATAATTTAGGAGTAAGAATGAAATATACAACGACCCTTTGGCTCTTTAGTAGCATTCACGCTTGTCTGCCTGTATTCTGCTCTTTAATTAAACATTTATTCATTGCTACCTTGTGATTTAATGAACAAGACAATTGGTGTTACCTCTAAATTCATCGTCATTTATTTACGACATTGGCTATTTTCTGTTTCAACGTGAATTCTGTTTGAAAAATGGTCTTATCTTTAGAATGCAGAAAGAAGATATTTTTAACTTCGGACACTCTAAAAAACGGATGAAGCGAATTTCAAGATTCTATAATTGATGTAATATAAAAAAGTAATTAAATATTCAATAAGAGATAACGATAAAAGCATGGTATTCTTCATTAATCTATCTTTAAACTGTCAGAGAATTAAACTTAAATTAAATCGTGCTTAAAGGATTATCTCGGCGGAAGTCGAGCAAGAGTTGCAAAGCTTGCATACGCGTCGAGTGTAATCGATGCCCTCAAACAGTTGGCCTGCAAGGATACCGCGGTACGAAACTCGAGTTAATCTCCTTATCTGAGGCTATAACTCGCTTATCAGAACCCTCCGACGCCTGAACGTCCGCCGCACGGGATAACAGCAGTGCTGTTAACATTAATGAGCGAGGAGCTCCATGAGAAATTAATTCACTTCTCGTGATCGACGAAGTATACTTCCTTTGGATTTCCTTCCGGATAATTCCCACCTCGTCGAATTGCATTACCGGATCGACCTCTTCCGCCCTGCATTCGTTCTGAGAGATGGGCCATCAGCGAATTCATCCGCGTCAGCGTATCACTGACGCATGATCGATTCGACGGGATAGAAAGAGAGAAAAAAAAGAGCAGAAGTAGATGGGCCATCAGCGAATTCATCCGCGTCAGCGTATCACTGACGCATGATCGATTCGACGGGACAGAAAGAGAGAAAAAAAAGGAGCAGAAGGAAGAAGAAGAAGAGGAGACGTGTAACACGAATAACTGATGTAGCACTCTTCAAAATGCATCGTGAATAATGGTACAACGCAAATAACGTCGTCGTTAATATTAGTCACCATGCAGAACTCGTCAGCGCGCAACTATAGCTACGTGTCGGAGGACATAACGTCGAACTTGTCGGTGCAAATAATATTCTGCTTGTTCTACATCATTATCTTCGTGCTGGGTATATTCGGTAACGTACTGGTAGTCTTCGTCGTCGGTCGAAATCGCCAGATGCACACTGTCACCAATCTCTTCATCACGAATCTCGCGCTCAGCGACGTGCTGCTATGCGTACTGGCCGTGCCCTTTACCCCTCTGTATACCTTTTTGAGCGGTTGGATCTTCGGTAAGACCCTCTGCCACCTGGTGCCCTACTCCCAGGGCGTCAGCGTGTACATCAGCACGCTCACACTGACAAGCATAGCCGTCGATCGGTTCCTAGTGATTATCTATCCGTTCCATCCGCGCATGAAGATTAAGATGTGCTTAGCGATCATCGTGAGTATCTGGGTGATCGCGTTGTTACTTACCTTGCCATATGGGCTTTACATGCAGTTAGAGGAGACGTATATGTCCTTCTGCGAGGAGAATTGGCCCAGTGAGCCATTTCGCAAGGTCTTCAGTTCGCTCACATCGATACTGCAGTTTGTCGTGCCGTTCTTTGTAATCTCCTTTTGCTACATATGCGTGTCGATTAAGCTGAACGATCGGGCGCGTGCCAAACCCGGTACCAAGACCAGCAAGCGTGAAGAAGCGGATCGCGAGAGGAAACGCCGGACTAATCGGATGCTGATCGCCATGGTTGCCATATTCGGTGTGTCCTGGTTGCCGCTCAATATTGTCAACGTCGTCGATGATTTCTACTCGTACGCCAACGACTGGTCCTACTACAGATTCTGCTTTTTCATGTCGCACTGCATCGCCATGAGCAGCACTTGTTACAATCCGTTCCTCTACGCCTGGCTCAACGACAACTTCCGCAAGGAATTCAAGCAGGTGTGTATATGCAGCGAGCTTCTCGCTATAGCTTTCATTTCTCTGAGTATCACATCACGAAGATTAAGGCTAAATTAGATATGAATAGATTTTTAATAATTGAATATCAAATCAGATATTTTCTTTTAAATGAAAAATGGAGGACACTTGGAGCATCTCCTCTGTAAATAATAAACATTCACCTCAAACTTTTAAATAAAGTAGTATCGTGACTTATATTACTGTATTCATATCCATTAACATTAATGAATCTCATATCACAAGGGTATCAAGCCAACGCTAAACTGGATTTTGCGGAGCTTATATCGGAAAAATCCGTCTATTTCGCTGCTTTCCATTCATCTGCAAGATATACACGAGCAAGCAGATCATTTTTAATGCAGTCGGAGAGCACGTATACGTAATACTTTTATACAGGGTGAATTATAAACGTTTTAAAATTTTATGAACGTGTTCGTGCAAAAGAAGAACAAATGCATCCAATATGAACGTTAGATCATAAATGCTTCGTTATCGAAATAATGGACACAAATATAGTATCAAATAATGACTTTATTTTCATGTGGATATTTTTGTTGCTTGCACATACGAGCGCATATAATAATTTATGTAACGGTTTTTTCTGAGAGAAGCACGGATCATTTTTTGGCCTTTTTTGAAAAAGATAAATTTGTTATGATTTTCTACACACGAAAGAAATAATTTTTTTGTGCGATTTTACTCAATCATTATTTCACATGTATATTTATATTCATTATTTCGATATAACGAAGCATTTATGACCTGAAGTTTATAGAAATATTTGTTCTTTTTTTTATTCAACAACACGCGAAATTTGAAAACATGTTTATGACTCACCCTGTATACTTAATAAAATCCACCTTCACGAAATCGTACAGCTACAGAAATGATACGTTAAAAATTGTATCTCTCGACGTTTTCAAAGTAAGTGAATTCTTGAAAACGCAAAGCTCTCACCAATTTAAATTTCTACTTAAAAATTTTCCAGCTTTTTAAATTTCTACTTATGCAAGGAATTTAGGCAATATTTTTACAAAAAAAAAATAAAGTTCGTTCCAGTATATTTTACATAATATATCTTTTTTAGTTACGAATAATATAATTTTACATCGCCATACATTTAATGCATCTAGAACTACCTACATGTAATTTCTAAGGAGTGTGCAGGGAAGCACTTTAAGTAATTAGGGCACAGAACTGTTTACGTCGAAGGAGCAAGAATCTGATGTGTTATGTTCTCAATTGCAACACATTGAGGAGAAACTAGAATTCTATTGCGCCGAAATTAATTTGTAGCAGAGCTATTTCTTCCCTCCGAGTCTACATATTCGAAATGATAAAACGTGTTCAGGACATCAATGTGCACCAGTAAGACAGTCGCGTATAAACGAGATACGCATAAATACGTGTTTTGTCGGATGCCTTATTGAATGCCATACAACTTGCATTGAATAAGGGTATTCAAGCGATTCAAAGATGCAAGTATTGGCGGTTTCGAGCATGGTCGCATTTACCGGCAAGAATTTATGGTAAAAGAATAACTTTTGCGCTCTTTTTTCTCGCGAAAAGACTTTCCTTCAGCTACTTGCGAATTCATAAAATAGAAAAAGATTTACACGATAAGGACGTTTTATACTTTGCGAAATTTTCTCGTTTTCTAATATTCTATCGGAAAATATATGTCAGATTTCGCATAACGCTTGTTTCTGTTATTTCTTCTCCCTACATTTTCATTGTGTATTGCTCTTTCTATTTATTTTTCTCTTTGTATATTTATTTTGTTATAGAAATAGAAACGGAAAAAATAGTATCACTTGATGTGATCTATTGTTTATTGTAATATTCACCTTTTTATAAAGCGATTAAAAGCAATATTCAGTAATTAAAAGGAATTAATAGCAATACATTTAATTTGCAACGTAATTCCGCTTATGGAAAATGCTTTGATATTAATGAGACTTGAGTATCATGCGAAAGTCGAGTCACGAGCATTTTCTTCGCGCTCATCAAGTTTGATTAATTTTTCTCGATCTGTATTAAATTAATTTTTAATTATCCACATCTTCTACAACTTGATTACGCTCTTTCATCAATTTCCGACCTTAAGTTTCGCAATAATAAAATGTGGTTAACGATTGTCCCATAACGGCGCTCTCATAAACTGCAATTACGGAATCAATTAATAATTTCGTTTAGGTGTAAAATTAATTTAAATGCACCATACCTTGAGGAATATCGTTGCTAAAGGATACTATACAAAATCAAATATCGCTCTTATGTACAGGGTGAGTCATTTTAATAGATCACCCTAAATATTTCCTTCCCCTTGCATTTTACAAGAAAATGTTTCAGACAAAAGTTGTATGGTTTCGAGGGGGACATAAGATGGTATCATTGGTTTGACCTTGGGTGGCGTTGTCAAGGTCAGACGAGGGTCACATTAAATTTTTTAAACCTCCCATTTTTATTACATATTCTTGTAACTTACCTCGAGAGCTTTTCAAAACACACACTATAATAAAATATTTTTTTATTAAATACTTTTCGAGTTATGAGGCTTGAAAGCCATAGTAGGTACCGGAATTAGCATTACCCAAAGTGTCCGACTGACGGCTAAAATCTCTTGAATGTTGTTCAGAATCACGACCTGGATAACATTGGTCAAGATCAAGACTATTGGATGTTGTACCTCTTATTTTCATTTTTACATAGAAATAAATTTTTAGTGCAAAAGTGAAAATAAGAGGAACAATCTCCAATGACCTTGATCTTGACAAATGTTATCCAGGTAATGATCCTGAACAACATTCAACAGATTTTAGCCGTCGGTCAGACACCTTGGGTAATGCTAATGCCGGCACATACTATGACTTTCAAGCCTCGTAACTCGAAAAGTATTTAATGAAAAAATATTTTATTATAGTATTTTGAAAAGCTCTCGAGGTAAGCTACAAGAATAAAAAATGGAGGGTTCCGTTTAAAAAATTTAATGTGACCCTCGTCTGATCTTGACAACGCCACCCAAGGTCAAATCAATGATACCATCTTATGTCCCCCTCGAAACCATACAACTTTTGTCTGAAACATTTTCTTGTAAAATGCAAGGGAACGGAAATATTTGGGGTGATCGATTAAAATGACTCACCCTATATAGTTGAGCTAATGAAATTCATAACAAAAAACTAAACTAACTTTTAAGAGATATTATTTCGATTACTTGTAAATATATAATCTGCCTGATTTAATATAAATGTGTAACATAAAAATATATGAACGTACACGTATAAATCGTTTATAACATAATATTATGAATAGTAGCATAAATTAGTCTAAATCCAACTTGGCATAATCTTTACAGAAATCTAATACTACAGTCAATTCAATGCTAGTTAAAATATTAAAATACAGTAATTGATTACTTATTTTAAGTATTAAAAATACTGTTGTTTTTTTCGGTGCTTTTAGTACTCCAAATAAGTAATTAATTACCTACTTTCAGTATTAAATTGGCCAATATTAAATTAGTTAGTATTATATAAGGGAAATAATAAATCATGTATGTTTCAAGAAAATGCATGTCGTTTATTAAATGTTGACAAAAAGAGAGAGAGAGAGAGAGAGAGAGAGAGAGAAATCACGTACTAAAAAATTAACTAAAAATATAAATTTTCAAAGGTCCTGCCGTGTTATTCAAGAAACTCGAACAGTAACACTCCGAGAATCAAGAAGAGTTGCAGAGGCGAGAAGATTTGTAACGGTAATAACACCCTGCAAGAGACCCTATTGCCCAGTAATACAAAAACGCAGAATCCCGAGGGGTGCGAGATGATCATTCTAGAGCAGACAACGAACATCTCAAAGGAGTTGGATCAGCCTACGAGTTCTTCAAAGGATTTTGACGACGCAACTCTGTGAGAGAAAGGTACGCAAATACATTTCGTTACATAAAGACATGTCGGGGTAAACGTCAACTATTCACGGAAAAAAAAGATTTGCTAAAACAGCTAAAAACTTCATTGATTTATCAAATCTACAGCCGTAATATATATAGGAACAGCCAGTTTTCTATGTTAAAGTAGCAAAGTTGTGTAGCTGAATTAAATTAAAGATTGTAACTAATCATATTTGTTCTAATAGCGCGCATAAGAAATTTGTTAATACAGCAAAGATAACTTTCTGAAAAAATGAATCTATTATAAAAGTCAACATTTGTAACAAAACATGCTAACTAAGATAGCGCATACTTTTGTTGCTATAATGAAGAAACTTATTACATTAGCAATCTTCATTGTAGCAAAGAATTAGTTGCTCTAACAATTTAAGTTAATTAAAACAACAAATTCTGATAAATATATGGTTTTTATTTCAATACAATAAAAAAAATGCAATTCTTGAATTATTGAATAATACAACAATAAACGTATATACAATTTTTATTTAAAGTGTTACTTAACCGTATTAAGCTGGATCTTCATAGTACGCAGAATGCGGTTGCAAAGTTAGAACCTAATCTAACCTAATTATACGTCACATATAGGCTCTGGACATAAACACAGGATGCACTGAAGTTAATTTTCGCGTTCTGCGTTCTGCGTCTTACGGCCGAAAATATGTTACGCAAGTCACACTATGTCTATAAAATTTTGCAACTTGAGACCCGCGTTCAACATACTATGTAGATTAAAATATGTATTGCAAATATATATTAAATTAGTTATTTCAACTGAACTAATTTGTTGCAATAACAATGATAGTATTACCAATTATTACAGATATAATTTCTTTGTTGAACCACCAAATTTTCTTAATTACAGATGTTGAATTCACGTAGCAAGCTATAGCTTTGCTGAATCAGCAAATCTATTTTTTTCCGTGTTATAATGGAGATGTCACCATAATAGCAGAGCTGTCACCAACTCGATCATTCACTGTCGAGTTGGTGACAGTATTTTAACAATTTGAATACCTGCTAAGTTTGTCCTTTGCCAAATTTTCTTCCATTGTCTAAACGGCCGCGTTGTAACGCTCAAATTAAAAATCGCTTTTTCCTCAGCGATAATAAAAATTATTTTTTTATAAATAGCTTTCTACATGTCACGTCTAATGTACCAGAAAATATGTATATAAATGAATGTTTGGAAGCGCAAACATTAACGGTTTCCGTGTCACTGATGATCCGCATTGAACTTTCCATTCAGATCATTTGATATTTTGGCTATAAAAAGAAATATAATTATAAAATAATTTTTAATATCATATAGGTGGATACATAATAATTATATATAATGCAATATTGGTACATTAGACCTTTATAATAATTTTTATAATTTTTTTAACCATTATAAAAAATACATGTTATTTAACAAATATAATAAACGCAAATAAAAATACCATAAGTATGGAAAAAGATATCGAATATGAATATATTGAATAATTTAAAAAGTATTTATATCAACGTCGAATGAATAGCCAATGTATCGAATAAAGTATCACATAGTCGATATTTCTAATAAAAGCATTTTATTATGTTACACAATAATATTATTAAATCTTTATAAACGCACATATAAGACATTATAAAAATAAAATCTTTTATTTTTTATGAACTTTGTATTTCAATTTTTTATTATAAGCTCTTTCTATTATATAATATATAAAATAATAGGTATATAATATTTATATAATAGGTATATAATTATATTAAAAATATATCTTGATAATATTTAATAATATTTAAAATATTCATTTTACGAATAATTTTGAAGTGTTTATTAGATATTGTATTCACTTTTTCTATTCAATATTTTGCAGCGAAGATGGAAATATATGTATAAAACGAACGATAACATCTAATATCAATAAACATCTCTATGACAGAGTTATCGATGACTCACGCGACGTGATTAAATCACTTAAAATTGGCCCGGGATTGAACGTGTTATATATAATCAGATGTATTCTTTCATACCCCATCATATGTTATTCTCTTTATGTAATTTTGATATATTACTATCGCTACTTTTTCGGATGTGACAGCAAACTGTTCTAATATTATTCGTTTGTCGTAATAAAATTTCTTCACATTACATGTGAAGTATGTGAAGTAGAGATTTTCATCTTTTGAATCCAGGATATCTTGCTCGTTCAAGAAACTTGATTTTTCTCTTGGTATCTCTTGGTGAGAGAGATGCTTTGATTTCGTAAAAACGTTCATCTCCGTAGCTTTTCAGTTCTAGATATGCTTCCAGTTTCCTTCGTACGTGTATTTTATGAGATTCTGTCGGAACGACAAATGCCAACTGACTAACATAGTGCACATACATACGCTCGGATATATAGCCGGACATACTAAAGGAATACCGAGAGCTTTACGAGATTCACGAGAGGGAGGAAAGCCGTTCGAATACTTGTGCGCGATTTCCACCTCCGGTTGAGCTACGGAGGCGGCAAGATAAAACGAAACACTGGAAATTCTCAAAATGCTAGAACTGGTGCTTCCTCACGGCAAAGAAATTTTTTTATAGTAACACATCGCAATTGTTGAGAATTCCACCCACGTTTAGTCGTATGTTTGTGCACTTTACGCTGATGCGGCGGTAAACCACGTTTGCCCCAAACAGATAGATCGACTTACGTAACGACCGCTACACGAAAAGTTATCGTTTCATCTTCCATCTCGCCGATGAACGAATCGAAACAAAACAGGAGATGCGTCGAAAGAAAATTGCTATAGATATCCCTCATCTGTTTATATGAATTTGGTTTATGCAGATTGTGTAAGTGAAAACTTCGATTAGAACAAGATCAATTGATTACTCATGTGAGTAAATATTTTACGTTTGTGTAAAGGTCACTTTAGAAGGTTTATAAATCGTGGCAGAGAGAGAATTCTATTTATAATTTGAGATGCTACTACAATATGAGAGATGTTTTAGGGGAATTGAAATGCGCATATATAACACATAAATACATGGCATTATATAAAATTACAAATCAAATTTGCTAAATTCTGACGTAAATTTCTAACTTTAATATACCTCGAGATTATAGAAAATGTGACAAATTTATTAATTCTTAAGATACTTAGATTAGTATCAAATTATTAATATTCTTCTAAGATGCTTATTAGCATAAAAATTACTAAATTGCTTTTGTCAATATTTAATATATAATATTATTACTTTAATTTTTTGTTCATGATTGTGTTTCAAGATTGAAAAAGATTTCGGTGCGCACGCGGTTTGCAGAATTGGCTATGTAGGGTAACTCCGGTATATACGCCGCACCTATCAAAAACTTAATTTATTAAGTATTATTTAATATGTTTAAAATAAACGAAATATATCAGTAAAAATTTTGTACTGCCTACTACTATAAAAAAATATTAGAAATCCGAAATATTTATTTTTCGTATTAAAAAATAAACTTTTTGAAACCCTTGTATTTTTGTCGTACATCCCATAGAGGTGGGATATACTCATAGGGGGAGGGGAGGGGGTATGTACTCATAAAAAATTTACAAATAATGCATATAAATAAGACGTAAAATGACACAATAACTTATAAAATGCGTTCATAAAATTTTATTAAGGAATAAGAATGATAAATATGTATATGAAGTAATAAATAATAATTACAATCTTCCTACATGTAGTACAAGTGTTATGATATGAGGTGCGTATTTCGTGTAATGCGTTTATTACATTTAGTGTACTGAATTCAATCTGCGCACTTTGTATGCTTTCAGCATAAATCCCTCCCGCTAAAAATGTCGTATATCTCAAACAGGTGGAATATACAAGATAAAAAACTAAACAAAGAATATGAAAGCAAAGCACTTGTATTTTACTATGCAACTACTAATATAACATAAAGGCATGTAACAGAATAGTTGCGGGAAAATTACCCCCATTCCCTCTATCTTTTCTGACTTTTGTGGCGTAAATCTCAGGGAGGCGTATTTGCCGGAGTTACCCTATATAAATTCACTCTGAAATATTTTGACACTAAGATCCGCTTTATATCCGAAAATAGGATTATTTGTCTTAATTTATTTTTGTCGGTCTAATACGAATTATAATTGTAGTGTATTTTCTCTTTGCCATAATTACATTTTTATCTTAATAAATTAGTTATTGTGTGTACTACATCAAATACTTCTTTTCCCAATATATAAAGACATTTTAAAAAGGAAGATTCTAAAATTCTTATTTTAGCGTTTATATAGTCCTTTATATCAAGCCTTCATTACAATATAAAAACATCCTTGCCCTTTATATCGTTGTCGATCGTCGGCCCGTCGCTGGGGAAATACAACGAAGAGGTAGAAGCGAAATAAAAAGTTTCACAGAGAATTATATCGTGTCACGAGATATTTTAGCGTCGACGTAACAATATATATGCCATGATTAAGGCGCAAGTCTCCAAATATAAAAGAAAAGCGCATGGAAAGAAGTTCGGTAACTTCAATATAAACGGCTTTCACAGACCTGGAAATGACACGTTATAGGTCGAAAGTTTCGCAAAACTGGGGGTGGGATCGAATCTTGTTGAGACTTCCATATATTAAAATTCAAAGTCCTCTCCCGGTATAGCTCACCCACACACGGCTTGTTTAAAAGCAGAATGCAAGTTAAACTTTGAACGGGTAAAGTCCCAAACGGCGATATTAAATCGTTCTTTTATAGCACGATGTGATGCGAAATGAAACGGCTTACGTAATATTCCATCATATGGCACCGCAATATTCCGATGACTTGTTCTGTGAATGTATTGAGCCATGCTCGATTTCGGTCGCATCCTGTAAATATCGTACATGGAATAAAAAAAAATACGCAAGATAACATTCGTTTGCGAGAATTGACGTTTATCACGGAACGTTTTAACGGGAAAAATGAATCAGTTGTGTATAGATAAATAATAACTATATTCCAGAAGATACGTGATAGATGATGTAATTTAAAAACCTATTATTAAGATTCAAAATATACGTTATTTAGCGGATTTTATTTTTGCTTAAACTGATATAAAATTGTAAATTGCAAAATCGCGAATTAAATTTCCAACATTATTATGTGCACGTTTTTTAAGAAAGAATTCAAATTTCATTCATTTCAAGATCTTTATATTGATTTGTCGCCTTTAGATCCTACAATTTCATGCAAATAATTGTCTTAAGTCTCAGAAGGAAAATAAAAATTAATCGCGGACTATCCTGAAAAATATTTTAATTTGTTTTAAATCCTATATAATATACCTTTTTTCAATTAAGAAATTAAAATTTCAGCGTGTGTATAAGAGATACTTATCTAATTAATTTATCTAAATGTACAATAAGAATATTTTAACTTAAAGTATTGTTTTTTTTTCTCTCGTTATGGAAATTGGATATTCACGATAGAAATAATGTTCATCTTCTATTACTAGAAAATTGATAGTCTATTTATTGCAATAATAAACAGACTATCACACACACAATAGACAATATATAGTCAGTTTATTGCAATAATCATAAACTCATTTGAGGATATATTGATCCTGAAACAATATAATAGTATAGCGATAAGCATAATTTTACGAGTCGGTTTATTAAAGATAATACAGCAATATCTTCTTTTTGTAATTTCCAGAAATATGATAAACTAATTTTGATATAGAAAGGCTACACAATGATATAACAATAATCGCATAAATATTGGACATGAATTGGACCAGAGATAATGTCAATTAGAATTGTATACCTACACAGTCATTGGTTATCCCCTTGAATATTAAGTAGATCGATCGATAGTTACACAACATCGAATTCCAACGATCAAGTTGCTATCACACTGATTAGATTGTCTAAGATATATGATTACATAGTATGTTCTGTTGTACACAAGGGACACGAGGGTATAAACAGATGTGTATAAAAAGCTGTAATTATACGATTTCGAGATTAGACATATTCATATGATATCTTATTCGCAATATCTGACTCAAAGGAAAGTATAAATGGGAAGTATATGTGGAAATTAGTAATTCAGCCGAAAGAATACCAAGAATTTGCCAGAGTATATTTACAGCCTACGAGTAGGCTGTAAATACTCTAATTAGCTTTTACTTCAGATTCAAGCTATCATCGTAATTGCTAATCTACTTTTAATATTACCCTGACGACTAAATTTTAAATAAAAAATCTCATAAAATAACACAAATGAGCAAAGAAGATTTTATCTTGCCACAGCAAATTGTTTAATAATATGTTTGTGTGAATTTACAATTTTGTAGTTCAATCAAACGACACACCAATTATTTGTCGGTTTTCATCTTCAAACACAGTTCTGAACTGAAGCTGGAGTACGTAATATCTTATATAATATTAATTGAGCTTACATATAAAATCTACGGTAAAATATTACAAATTAAATTGACAAGCAATTTAATATTATTGATGTTAATAAGTATCTCAATTGGCGCGCAGTTTGCTTGAAAACTGTAAAATTCACACAAAAATATTATTAGGCACTAAAACTTGCTTTGACCGGATATGATCTTCTCTCATTTGTGTTAAACATTTTCCAGTTGATTGCCACTTAATACTGCTCATAAAATAACTTTATGTTCAATTTTCTTTGATATTCTATAAATAACGACATAAAAACTGATGTCTTGTATATAAGAAAAAAGTGGAATTGTCACATTAGATAATCGATTATTATTGAACCAGATGCTTCTTCATATGCCAAACGCATATAAAGAATGTAGGTTTCATGAAACATACCACTTTCCTGTCAATTCACATCGACGCTGCAACTCGAACCGTTCGATCTGTTCCAACGAATTCCCATTATCGAATAGGACAGCAAAGCCGACGGAGATGCAGGAACTTCATAATGAAGCCTGTCTGAGTATTATCGAAGTTTTTACTAAAGGATTTATAGATGTCTTTTGAATATAAGGAGATTACAAAGGAACGAAGAATTTTTTATTAGCAGGATTGCATTAAACAATAAGTGTCCGATAGAAATGCCATCCTTAATAAATCGAGAATAATGAGATTGGCAATAAACATCTACAAAATGAACTCTTATTGGATTGTGAAATGTTAATAGGCTCTTCCTAAGAAACCAAATCTAATTATTTTTAAAAGATAAAACTGTTTAGAGAAAAACATCTTATTTTTCGATGGAAACTGCTGTTGAGAGAAGATTCTTGATCTTCTTATACAAAAAAATAAACTTTATTTTATTCTGTAATTTATAAAATTTGTAAAAGTATTTATTTAAAAAAATATTTCTTTCTTTCTGATTTTAATACTTGATGAAAATTTTATATCTCCGAATAATACATTTCCACGTATATTCACTTTTACCATAAAAGATTTATCCGTGCATAACTTTTCATTTGCACTAATTTATATCAAATTTCATTTTACAAACTTCATGTGGGTATCATGGTATGTTTCGTAAATCAGTCGAAACCACATCATTACATTAACGAAGCTTTGCTTCAATGCGCAATTATATAGATGCGGATTTATCAGCGAAAAAAAGAAAGCTCTAACAATACTATTCGCCAAAACTCGGTTTTGCTCTTGCTCGAAAAAAGCTGGTAATGAAACCAATTTTCTGAAACGCATCGAACGGGTGAAACGTGTGAATTGCGCGGCAGATCCGTTTCTCTACGTTAAAATACAGCTCGTTCAAGCTGCCAACGTCGATCAATTATCAAATCAATGTAACAAATGTTGTATTGACACAGTTTCGCCCACGATGGAAATCATCATAATCTCGCTAATTAGATCGCTTAACCAAAATCGGTGATTATGTTGAACGCAAACACGCTACTTGCGGATTACATAGGAAAGATCGAAATACTCTTGTTTACAATTCGACATCCATTCTGTAGTTGAAAAAGACAAATTTTTATAATAACAATACAATATATGTATATGTTACATTATATGTTTGCGTTTTCAAATATTACAAGGGTTGAACTCTTAACCTAAATTCTTGCAATGTACTTCTTTATATTAATGTTTTAGGAAACGTTTCTTGAGATATTTATCTTATTATTATTCGTATTAATTAATAAATCGATATATACATTATTGTAGTTAAATTTTATTCATTAACATTAAATTTTATTCACAGCTACTTTTCAATTTAACTTTTGAGGTTATTTTAACCAATAACACAATAATCGTACGCTTGTTAACGGATTAAACTCTTACTACGCATCGTTATGTGCAAACGTAAACCAGTAATATGCTGTTACCGGGATAATGATTCTGTATTAATCATTTTCACAACGTTGTTATGCCGAACACGTCAATCCGAATTAAAATTAACAGTTCATCGCATCTCAAACACGATACAGTGTTCTCTCCCGTTGGCTTATGTGCTTAATTTTTATCCCGTAATCGCATCGGTCCGAATTATTCACTCAATGCGGCTGTTAAATTCAACACAAATAGTCCTTGAAATTTTCGTTAATACACGCTAACATTTCATTTGCAAATGTTTTGCAAACATTTCGTATTCTGTCGACAGAAAATAGTATATTACACCTGACATTTTTAATTATAAATAGGGTAAACTCAGATATGATGGCCATAGTTTTTTAAAATGCAAAAAACATACATTTATTCTTGTTACTTTTTAACAATATTTGGGATATTACTTTCACTGAAGCTTAAAGTAACAAATACTATCGAAATTAAAGGGAAAATACTTAACAGAACTTTAATTTTATCAAAATATTACAAAATATGCATTGGCCATTTTATCTGATTTTTAGAGAAAAGATGGCCATGATATTAAGAAAGATAGCCATAGTATTTATAAATAAATAGTGAAAATAAAAGTATTAATTATAGGTCACTTTGCAATTTACGTACTTTTATTGTGTATGTAATGTTGATTATGGCAGCTTAACTGTAATTTATTAGACATTATAACAGTTTTTAGCAGACACGTGCAAAACTTTGTAGATAGTCGAAAGAAAAAATATTAGATAATATTTATAATATTGTTATTTTGAACAGTGTACTCATATGAAAACTACTGTAAATATTGATTATCTTTAAGAATGACTATAAAAATGCACTATTTATCAATTATTGGAGAAATTATGGCCTATGGCCATCTTTTCCGTATGGCCATAATACCCTAGTTTACCCTATATATATTTTTGATTTCTGATATCAAATAAAGTACAAAATAAATAATTATTATATATAATTAATAACTTTATTTGTTTACAATATACATAGTCGAAGATGATTAAGTAAAATCAAAATGTTCCGTATTTTGTATTTTACTGAAGGATCAATTTTAAATTTTATTTATTTAATGTCTAAATAATAATTTTAAATTTATACCTAATCATTTGCTTGTTGACCTTTCTACTACTATTATTATAATAATTTTATATTTATCGTACAAATAGTATTAAATAATAAAATAAAATATATAGTGTTGTAAATAAAACTCGAATTTTAATTATTTGAGCATAATTTCAAGAATATTTAAATATAAATTTTTTATATACGTACACCCAAGGACTTTGATTCTTTCCCTCGGAAATTTTCACGAACTGAGAAATTACCACTTTTCTACATTAATGCTCATAGTCCGTGCGCGATTAACAATACGACTAAACTTTATGTCTGCTTACAACTAAATTTGATGTAAAGACGAAATAACCCTTTTTTGGAAGTTTTAAAAAAGTAACCGAGCCAGGGAAAGAATCGAAGTCCTTGGGTGTACAAGAATTCTGCAAATTCTAACAAAATGCAACGATGTTTATATTGTAATTCAATATTTCACAGTTTCTGCTTATTTTCATAAAAAAGTGAAATGACATTTCAGAATTTCTGTACTTTTGTATTTTACGGATACGATTCCTTTAAGCATTCACTAGTTTGATTTTACGTTTCCATTTCTGTTCAGCTTTTTGCAAAAAGAACAATCAAGTACCAGTGTTTCGTGAAAAGCAGACGTGATTGATCGATCGGCGTTTTTTAAAAGCGGCGTTCCACTCGCCAATAGAAAATCTACGAAAACTGTCCTGACAAATTTAAAATCAACGTGATGTTCTCTATGTCTCGTTCCTATCGACCATTTCTGTATATTTCCACTGAATCAGAATGCAGTTAAAAAATTAACTTGACAAACAGTGTGTGCATGTAGTTAATCGAACACGGACAAAGCTAAAAATAACAGTGAAGAGAATTTCTATTTCATAAGAGTGATAGCAAATATTAAAAAAATAGATAGGGTGAAAACAACGCAAATACATTAATGGATTAATAAAATTAAAAATTAAAATTAGTACAAATGTGATAAAAAAAATCTCTCTTACCAGTTAAATTTTAAGTGATTCAAATTATCTAACTTATTGAAATGTGGCATATATTTATTTGCGAAATATGTCATATTTAGAGAAAGCCAGATATTCATATTTTATATGAATATCTACCTTTCTCTAAATATGACATATTTCGCAAATGCTATCGAAATTAACGAAAATATGAGCGATAAATAGATAAATTATATATAGGATAATGTTAATTTACGCGTATCACATACTCGGTCGTTCTGTATTTTACTAAATGAGGAATAAGAGAATAATTCTCGCTAATTCACTCTTATTATTCAAACATACATGTATGTACGTGTTTTACACAATAAAGTAGTAAAAACCTTTCTGGTATACGAGAGTAGTTTTACTGGTTTATTTTGCTTCTCGTTGTTTCTCTTGCTATTCTTTCTCTTATAGGCACATTTCCGCTGTCTCACTGACTTCCCATTTCAGTTCACCATGAAAAAGTATTTTCTTCACGCGCGCTAAAATATTATATTTTCTTTCCTTCTTTATAATTTCTTGCGAAAATACATCATTTAGGAAATATCAAATCGCATAGCTACACAAATTAGAATTTGTTTATTCCTTTGTTTATTGGCCTATTTGTGAAATCATTATTTTTTTTTATTTTATAATATTCTATTTGTTAATTTTGTATGACGTACATTCAAAGATTTTGTTTCTGTTACATATGTTACTATACGATGTTGTTGTATGTGTGTGTGTGTGTTGTGTGTGTGTGTGTGTGTGTGTTGTGTGTGTGTGTGTGTGTGTGTTGTGTGTGTGTGTGTTGTGTGTGTGTGTGTGTTGTGTGTGTGTGTGTGTTGTGTGTAAAGTAAAATTTATATTATAATTTATTTCTAAAGATATAGTTATATACAAAGTTAATGAAAAATATTTTGAAATTTATCCATAAAAATTCTGTATGCTATAAACAAGTTAATATAAAAAGATTTTATATTATCAAAAAGACATAAAAAATATATTTTTTTGTGTAGATAAATGCTTCTAATAATTTCTAGAAATTTTTGAAATACTTGACTTTTTAATTCATTGGATGATTAATTATATATTCAAAGTTAATTTAATAATTATTACGGAATTGTTACATATTTATTGGTCAAAGATTAATAAATGTTTAAAATATATAATTTTCAATTGTTATTCATGTTTTGTTCTTTGTAACGTACAGTATGTTTTATTATTTTACTTGTCATAAGTTCATGAGAAATGTATACGATATCTATAATTATTTTTTATATCCATATATATTTCATATACGTACAGATTAGTAATAGGATGTAAAATGATAGATACTAATGTTGCAAATGCTCTGTAACATTTACTCCACGCATAAGTTTATAATGCGCTCATTTCCTCTCAACTGTTTTGAACATGTGTTTTTCCGATTCTCGCTTGAAAACCAGCGGATGAAACTCGAGCGTTATTACATCAGCTAAAATTTCACTTTAACTAGCGCATTGCACCGAACGAGAGGCAACTCATTTATGCGATACTTCCATTTATGCAAAATTAAGTGTCGTGCTTTAGCGAATCAAGAAACGTGTCGCTTGCTGCAATGAGTAGCACGAAAAAAAAACCCGATGGAAGAAGTTATAAATAATTTTACAAATTTTATTCTAAGATTATTATTTACGAGTAATTATACGAGTAAACTTTTTCTCTATGTGAAAAGACCTCTTGTCGTTCAGTCCTTACGTGAAATACGCTTAAAGATAGAATATACTTAAAACTTTACTCGATATCGATTTTAGCTTCGTTAAGAAAATTTTTGCACTTAGACTATTTTTAGAGAAAGTTTAATTGATCGAATGACGGATTTAACGCTATTCATTTATATTTCAGAAGTCTTTGATGACACGTAAATTGCTTGTTGGTAATTACTGAAAGTGATGGATTAGTAGTCTCTTAAATTTGGTGATTAATGTTTCTTAATTATACCATTTCCCATTAGCACTGTATTATTTGCTTTTAGCAAGAGAAAAATCATCTCTTTGAAAAGAGAAAATATTACAAGTAATAGAACACGATTTTGCATAAATAATATTTAAATTGTTTAAATTTATGCTTAATTATTACAATTTTATTAATTGCTCGTTAAAATAAAAATAATGTTTTAATCTCAAAATAAAATTTTTCTAATGAAATAAGATTCTTCCTGTTTTATATTTCTTGTTATATTTATTTCCTTATTAACTGTAATTCTTTTTAAGCAAAAAATATCTCCTAGCACACTCCGGCGCAAAAATTTGCAGGAAAAAATAATTAAATTTACTGCTGGATATTAATTTTAACTATCTGTTGTCGTCACTTCTTATTTTCTTGGAAATCTTTCTGAGTATAAGCTGAGTATAAATGTCTCGTAAGTACATCAGTACATTCTGCAATATTTCGTAGACGTCGCGAAAGTTTACAACGCAAGTTAATAGACTTGACCGAGAATACGATAAAGTTACGTTATATTACGACCATTCTGCACAATGAAACTAAAGATCTCAAGTATAGCGAACAGCACAAAGTGTCGTTTCTTCTCATAGTTTTACAGATTGAAAGCTACTGGCGCAAATGCATCTGGTCGTTTTAATCCAGTATAACAAAAATGTAACGACTTCATGTCGCATTTTACAGCGACGCAGCAACGACGCGAGCAATAAACGTCTCGTGAGACAAGAGGCAACGGTGGCACAAGAATTAATACCCCCTCGACGCAGTTTTCCAGCGAAACATTGTGACCCAGTTTTCCCACCGTGGTGCGAAAGTCAATAAGCTAAATTTGATAAAAAAACAGCGTTGCAAAAGTTTGATGGATCATTTATATTATATACAAGACATCCCCGGATTCTGTATAACTTTGTTTAAATGGAAGAATACTCGTATACATTGTTATGTATATTACAAGATATATTTTTATCTTTACATCTTGTAATTGAGTATAATACTAAGATAGATTTAGCCTGCATCATAAAAAATTTTTTCTTTAAGGTTTTTTCATATTTTTAAGCTTTGGAAGAATTATTCGCGAGTATTTCGTTTTTACTGGACCACTCTATTATACAGTAGACGAAGCCAGTCTCGTATAAGTCATATTTTATCCGCGTACAATTTATCACTGTTTTTGAACATCACACCCTACAGACACACCGTCACATTGACACCGGTATTTACGGGTGGGGTCGGGAAATGCTTGTTGTCAATCCACGTGTCGTAGTTTCGTCATGCTGAAATTGTGTCATTATGTTGGTACGCGTGGCAACTTTACACAAACTATTCGCGAGGAGTAAAGCGCCTCTTGTCCTATGTTGTTGAAAATACGTGGGCGAACCACGTAGATTACGGGCAATTTATGAGAAAGGCGACGAAATCGCTTCCGAAATCGCTTGCATTGTCAAATCAAATTAGTTTCCTATTTTCGGCGGTAGGCGAGAATCTCCCGTGGATTTGTATAATCGGAAACAGTACAACACTATATCGTATTTATCAGCAGGAATGTATTTATCTGCACTTGCAGAAACGTGTGGATATTTACCGGTTAAGTGGTCAATAGTACTTGGCAACGGAGAGTCTATTAATTCTCGTAACGTGAAAATCGCGTTTACGGTAATTCGTCACCTGTGTTCACTGTTCACATGTATCATCATTGTTCAATGAATCTCGTTACAAATTCGTGTCGAAAATCATAATCCATTGAATATGCAGACAAATGCATTTCACCACTAACCACCTTTTTATGAATTTAAAAAACTGATCCGAGCAAATTCAGAGGATTTTATCATTTTTATAACTTGGGATTTTTATATTCCAGTGGCGAGAGAACGTAAATTATTGTAAAATATTATTTTATATGAATGTTGTGAAAAATATTTTTTGTTAAATATATTTTAACAAGTTTTGTTAAAATTGTTTAATATATTTTTTTTCTTTTTTAATGACTTTACGAAACTTTAAATATGTAGTTTCGTCGAAAACCCATAATAAAAAAAGGATTATATTAAATATTAATTAAAATTTTTATTTTTTAGAAATACTATTATAAGCTGCTTATTCCATTTAAATATTTGTCTGGTTTTTATTTATTTTTTTCAGAAAATTGTAATTAAATCCATATCCATAATATTTTTTAATATTAATAAATCGGAAAACAATCTATAATATATATATGTTGTTCGTAGTATGTTAATAATATTATAGGTATGTTATTAATAATAATAAATTTCTATTGGAATAAAAATGCTCTAAAGTGATTGTTCATGTAAAAGAAATCGGGCGATAGGTAAAAAAATATACAAATATAATTATATGTAATATAAATTAATGTCATGATACATTAATTGTAATGTAAATCAGTAATCAGTACGAGTGCTTGATTGAGTGCGCGATTAATCAAATTTTAAAGTAGAAATAATTATACTTATAATGATTTCGAACTTTATTACCGATTTCAATCTCTACTAAGATCCTCTTTAGCTGATAAATTAATTCTGGTAAACTAAATTTTGGAATTTTCAATTAATTATAAATATAATTATTTAATTATTTGTACTTCAAATTTGATTAATAGTATGCACAACCGCGATTTGATTAATAGCATGATACATACTGCTTATCGATTTGTAAGTACAGTTACATATTAACGACTTAAATAAATTTGTTTAAATTCAAATATAAGTTTAATATTTACAACATATTTTTTCGCTTCCGTTCTGCAGGAGCAGCGGAAAAAATTCTCTAAATAAAAAGAAATTAATATAAAAGGATGCATCTTTTTCAAATTTGTCACGTTGCTCTCATCACTTTGACGGAAACATCGGCACGTCTTCAAGTAAAAATTAAACTTATCTACGTGTGTAGCATTTCAGGACAACGACCGGCCTTGAATTGCATCTACGTGCCCGGACGCGCAAGTAGTTCGAGTCGGCTATTAGACCGACTACTCTTCTCGCGAAGGTCGGAATTCCAAAAGCGTACTTAAATCCCAAATGTTTCGCTTCCTAAGAATGTCGCTCTTATTTTCCTTACGAGTCGGTAGTAAATCGTGAGAAGTCATTCCATTTCGTTAAACATTTTTAGCGAATTAGGTCGGTGCGATTTCCAAGAATTCCAAGAGGGAAAGGCTTTTCGGACCGAAGGATTTGTCAACGAAACCTTTATGTTGAAGTTCGAGTTTCGCGAGAGTTTCACGGTCAACTACGTTAACTGATTGGTCAAACCCTCGAGGGAAACTTTACTAAAGATAAAACCTTCTTCAGAAAAGTAAAGAAACTGGCTATGACGTCTGACTCTATTCTGATACAATTCACTTAGGCGATGTCGGATTATTTCAACTGTATTATTACTAGATACAAGACATTACAGGATATTACTGAATATGAAAAAGTAATTAATCATTCAAAAAATTATTATTAAAGTTACTATTTAAAATACGTTCTTTTTATCTTCTCTTTTTTATTTTACAATTAAATTCTTAATATACTTTTAAATTCTTTATTATACAATGAAGTTAGACAAAACTTTAGCATACAAATTTTTTACTTATTTAAGTTTTCATGTATTTTACATACTTATTTTTAATACAATATAATTTTTTTTATTACATAAGATTTTAGAAAAGAGATATTTTGAACAAGTTATTCGTATAAAGTTAATGTAATAGAGAATTTCCCTAATTGCAATAATTTTTATTTTTTCTGATACAAATTTTCATATGATATTAAAAAATGACTTTTTACATAATTAATGAAAGCATTAGATGTATTAATCCTTTACAAACAGATGATAATTTCGCTTTCCATAATGAGCTTCATTTTCATATCAATATTATATTATTACGTGTGAAATTCTCACTTGCGATATTAAGCAGCGTTACAAAAATGATGTGTTATTCTATCCGTATCGCAAAAAGTTCCATTAATCTGAAACTTGAAACTTTCGCAGGCAATAATAATATCTCTATTTCTATTATAGCAATAATTCATCACGATATATTAAATAAAGGGATTAAATAAGAGATCAAATGTTTGCTGCAGCTGTTTGCCTCTCGTGAAACGAAATTACAGCAAATACAAACCCGATATTTACACCATATCGTGTGGACACTGTCATCTATACTTCTATACCAATCTTTCGAAAAGGATTAATGATGCTCTTGAGTTAAAGTACGTGAACTGTGTTGAAATCGTAAGCGTTGCGGTTTGCGCGGATATCGATTGCTTTCTTATCTCGAACCAAAGTCAGCTTTACTATGATATTACCTAAGAGTAACATGTGTATAGCCGATAATATTAACGAAGTCGTGACGATAATATTAACGAAGAGTTATAACGTAATCTAAATACGAAGAAAAAGGATAATAAATTCGAACATTCTCCGAATCTCGAACATAAAATAACTTAATGCGTTTCAATAACTAAAATTAGTCATTCTTACTCAAATTATTCTGAAGTGGGAATTAAATTTAATCCGAGAGCGGAATAATGTTAAACAGTTTTGGAATGTGTCAAATAGCATTCTCTTCTGTAAGAGCATCATTGGAATGGTAGACTAAGATTCGTAAATAGATAACGACGCTGGAAATCTTTAGTTACCGGTAAAGTGGTGTCAGATCACTGACATCGGACACGATTTTACGAACAAAATATCAGAGGGCAGATTATAGCACGTTAAGGATCCTCTTTCAATTAGAAAGACGACGATATCAACCCTCGTCATCACTCACCGACATGTCCATTTGATTTTATAATACTAAATACGACGCATGCGACATAGTTTATTTTAATATTTAAACTAATTTTAATATTTTAATATTTAAACTAAAGATATGTAAAAAAATATAAATCGTCATTAAAATTCTATTTCTTGTTATTTTACATACTTACACGAGATTTCATAAAATTCCAACAATTTATAATTTTCCTATACATACTTTACTAGAATTTGTGTTAGCATTGCTAATTTAACTTGCAATATCGAAGTAAAATCTCTGTGTTAAACTAATTTAAATTCACTTAGACGAGTTATTATAATTTGCGTCAGAATTTGTGATAGAATAGCATTTATAATTTTATATGCAGTGTATCTTGTTATATTTATATTATATATTTTTTCTTATAATATTTTTCGTACGTACAAACAATATTGTAAATACAGTTCCATCTTGAATTTTGATATAAATTAACTTATCGTCTAAAGAAAGCTCTTTGCTACTGTAACTATATGGACATCGGGCTTGTTGGAGAGAACCACATTAGAACTCCTATTCCAGGTGCAAATGATTCAACTTAATATTTTGTAAGATAACTAGCAACTAAACATTCCTTGGAGAATTAACGAGCGATAACAACGCGTGATTATTTAAAACGATTGATAATATATACGTTTAGTGCTGTTAGTTAGCGCTGCAGTTAATAATAAAAATAATGTGTATACAATTTTCATGTAAATATTTACTTATAAAAAATTATTTATCAAAAGTTTCAATATATTTTTGTATAAACATATATATATAATAAAATTTCAGAAGATAAAATTATATGTAAATTTTGTAGGAAATGGAAGATTTAATATTCTCTGTTTTCGGTTAGACTTTATTTAAATTGGTCGTATTTTTGATAACACTTGTTTATTTGACACGCAATAGCCGTGTTGTGATACGAATGATTGGGTTACATAAAGTTCAGAAAAGCGAGATCAACTTAGATCCAATGAAACGGAGATTTCGAAATACAGAAAGATTGATCGCGCTAGCTCTTACGGATATTGTTTTTCAGACTTGCAAGAATATTCTTGTACATTGTAATTTACGTTTAAATAAACTGATTAAGCATAAAAATTGAAACGAGACATTACACCGTTTCTCTTTTAATTAAATCCAATATCGGTAATAGCGTAAGCTTTTGGTGCTTCAACATTTTTTAATTCAGAAATCGATTCCAAACCCATTAAAGAATCTATTGAAAACAAAGTAGGAAGTTATGGAGTGTCCTTCATAGTAATTTTTACATCACGTCTGTTTGCTTTCAATGAGAATTTGGCGACACTTCGTCGTCGTTCTCGTCCATCTTTGTCACTAAGGCTAACATTTATAATAAGTTCTTATATTCAAAACTATCTTAAGTACAGTCTCGAGATATCATAAGCGTCTCACAAAACCGTATTTGTGTCTTAAGACAATCTTAAAGTAATAACAAATTATGAATATACCAGTCGTACCAGTCTAAGAAAGCCGTTATCAAATAAATACTATTCTATATTGAGTTCTATATTGAGGATAATGCTCATCTCAGGAATCAATATCTGATCTCGATCGATCCCTCGGGAGGTTCCACGTACATATAGTTCCTATAGGAATATCTAACATCCTATCACGCACTCCCTCGTGTAAGATAATTCCCATCAATGCCTTCGTTGCGGAATTTAGTGAGAATTTGAAACTTGTTCGCTTTAGAAGCTAAGTTATTATGGGCCGACTTAACTTTTCCATTAAGGTGGATGGACGACGTAGTCGTCTTTACAAAACCTTTCAATCATTCAGCAGCGTAGATGGGATTTGTGGATCTTTATATAAGTATTACTTATACAGATCCTTTTATCCTTTGTTATATTTAAATTTATTCTTTCAAATTACACTTTGGAAACAAAATTTAAAAATAAACGAATATTTATTTTTCTACAGAAATATAAAATTGATTTTCTTTCTTTCTATACGATGTGCTATCTATAGAGAACCAATATATATCATTTTCAAATTATTCAGCATGATTTAAAAGACATTTTAAGAGATATAATTAGAAACTTTATTTAAAAAATTTTAAAAATTTCTAAAATATATTAATAATTAAATTTTTAACATTATCGTTATTTATGATTATTTATTTATTATATTTTTCTCCGGAGAAAGGAAAAAGGATAGAATTTTATTTCTGTCATACTGGTTACGCTCTTCTTGAGATCGTTGTAAGTATTGCCTCCGGGCACTAGAATCTTCGAGAATGGATTTCACAAGATTTTGCGGGTTTCGAGTGAACTAAGTTGTTAACTAGTTTCTATGTACTTTCACAATAAGGTTGCTGAGAGATAATTACGTAACACAAAACAACCTAATGGAAATTAGATGTAATGTAATTATGTCGTTCCTTAATTAATTAATATCTGGTAGTATCTACTACTTATAAATATGATATCTTTTATTTTTATAATTAATCAACCAAATTCCGGATTAATTGTGTTTCCACATTGTACAAAATATAGTCTATAGTGGTTAATTAATTAGACAATATATACATATATATATTGCTTAATTATATTTTCATATTTATTGTGATTCAATTAAAATATATCTTCCACATCGTTTTTCAATTTATAATAAGTCCAATTCAAAATAAAATTTTTTACTCTAATTTACTTAATTCAGTCTTTATATATGAAAAGGGATTGTCACATTTTATTTCAACAAATATAAAATAATGATAAAATAAAATTCATATGCAATAAATGATTTATTCTGCATAGAGTTCGCTTACGCGATGCCAAAATCGTATAATAATTTAACTTTTCTGTACACTTCTCATTTTGAAACGCTAAAGGGACTTATAGGTATAATATCAGAATTTGCTTAACATTATTTTTCATGATTTATTTCAGCTGGTACTTTTTTTTCGTTTATGCAGCGAATTATTTTATTAAGGATTTTATTCATAAAATTTTATCCATTCGATATTTATATACTTGGGAATTAAATTATGTTTTATTTGCGCGAGCTTGTGTACAATTTTTAAATTTAAAATAACATATATTTGCTAATATTAAAAACGCGTGCAATAATAATTCGTACCAATGGTTAAGTTTCACATTAAGCGGCAATCTCGAAGTAATTATATATTATACAGTAATAATACAGTAAAGCTCACGTGTTCTCGCGATTAGACTGTCTGCAAAAACGTGATAACGTTTTGCAAGCGAACGGGATTTTTGCATGATGGCAAAACGGTAAATCGATGCCATGATGTAAGCGTTACGAATAGCGTTACAAGCACATTCGGAATTTCTGTTCGTTTGTTTATTTGTTTGTAGGATAGCAAACGTGTGAAACGTACATATATAGTTGTGCCATTTGTATCCATACTGAACTGCGTATATAATAGCGATACGCGGCGCAAAGTAAACAATTCTTTTTAGACACACTTTCTTCCTGCTGTTCTGCCATGCATTCGTGCAAAATAATACATGCGAGTAAGTGCACGAGTCTATGTTCATCAACTACATATATCTCGGAACTTTCATATGCAAAATATCTCATGTTTACATATAAGGGTGGATTCAGACCTTGACAGAAAAGCAGAAAGCAGCAGCCAATCAAAACTTACTGATAGTAAGCAATACAGAAAGCCAAAACTATTGACTACCAGCGCGAGTTCTAATTGGTTGCCGTTATTCTGCTTTCTGCTTTTCTGTCTAGGTCTGAATCCATCCCGAGGCTAATGAATATTTTACATTAATGTGCAATTAATTTTCAAATATTATATTTTTCTGTGATAGTATCGAAAAGTATCAATATTCTTCAAAATGCTACCAATAACTCAGCTGTTTTTTATACATTGAATAAACATATGCATATATATAAATAGAGAAATAAAAATATTCTATCCTTTATTTAACATCTGTTTAAGACTATTTTTAAATAACATAATTCTGATTTGTCGCTTACTTTCAATATCTATACTATGCACATATACAATGATTTTTTTAGTGATCGAAACACTAATACTCTATAAAATAAATTGTAACTATTGTGTGTTTGTCTTATTGCAAATAATTTTTTCCGGCCATTTCTTAGGCCATCGTATATATAGAAATTTCTGATAATTTGTTTTGCAACACGGGAAAATAATTTTGTGCCATCAAACTCAGAAATAACTGCAATTCTTTGAAGAAGATCGACACGAGCCCTCAATTTGCTATAATTGGCAAAACAATCTTGGAAGTAATCCATTGTTACCTTATTATAAGAGTATCAAGCGTTCCTTTGAGAATCGCAAGTAATTTATCAACATGGCGGAATATAACAATTTTCGCCAAAGTATTTTCTTCTTATAATTAGTACTTAATTAAAGATAGAAACAATACTCATCGTAAAAGACGTATATTTTAATTAGATGCATATTATATTTAATTATATTTTATTAAATTAATAAAAAATAAGAAAAATTACGAATCTAAATATTATGTTGGGTTATTATAATATTCCGTGTATTAAAAACAATTCTTTCTTTCTCTTCTCTCTCTTTCTCTCTCTCTCTCATCATGAATAATTGCGAGATTAATACAAGACTGCAATTAGTATAATAAATCTGATCTTAGTATAATGAATTTTTAAATATAATTTTAATAACTGTGAAATGAACAATATTTTTTTAACGACTAAAAATCTCAAGATATCGCGCGAGATCGCATTTAATTTCCTGTCACAATTATGCCCGATGGGGGAACTGGTAATGAGATATTCACGAAGTTGATCATATCATTTCGATTAACGAGTCTTCCTAACGAACTTTATATGAAATATATACCGAGATGAAAATTCTTTGTAATGATACCTTCAACTACCGTTTATTATTGTGTAAAAGGTGGAAATAAAGACAGCTTTTATCTATCACCGACATTACGCTTGCTTTTCTCAAGTTTCATCGATCGCGAGAATACCTCTATTCAGTACGATCGCAATGACGTGGAAAAATTGGAGTTCCGCAAACGAATAATATTACATTCGCAGACAATTTTCCACTTTGCCGCCATGTAAAGAAACGAAGTGAAATGGATGCGCAAAAGAATAAAGTCACGACGAATAATGAAAAAGAAATTCCCCCCTGTCATTTCTCTTGAGTGAGATTTCATGAGGCATAAGTGACGTATATGAATGATGTCTATTATTTATCCGAGGCTTTATTATTTATCCAAGAAATACTGTTGGCTTTTTCGGCATAACGACATCACAAGGGTTTCAACACTACGTTACAATAATGATTAGATCATTTTTAAAAGAAAATTTAATTGTAGGTTTAATTAATTAAATAAAAAGTATAGAGTTTAATCCAAAAGAACGATACAATAAAAAATTTATAAGTTACGTGAAATCAGTAACGATCATTTTCACGTTCAGTATCTTTATTAAATCACATCGCGAATCAACAAACCACCGCTTGTCATTGATGATAAGATTATCTCTTGCATGTGAATATCATACGATTATAAAATACAATCATTTAGATTAATTATGTGGAAAATATCGCATTCACTTGGTGCAATGAAAATATCAATAATTTCATTGCGTAACTTAATTATGAACGCTGCTGTGCTTAATTATAAACAATATACTCGTATGTACTCATTTATAATATTTATTATATCAACATCCAAATTGTAACAGACAAGAAAACAATTATTAAAATCACAAATAGTTGGTAATAATTATAACAAATAAATGAAAATATGAAAGAACATTTCCTCCTCTGATTATCCTGATTGCATTAAACGCTATCTCTTTTCTATATATGTTAATTAATTAAATAAAAATTGTATAAAATTTGTATAAAACTTTTAATTAATTATAACTTTAATTATAACTTTAATTATAACTTAATTAATTATAACTAAGAATTCTATTTCCTCTAAATTTAGTATATCACTAGACTTGAAATCAATGTCTCCTGGTTTATAATCATCAACGATAAAATTTTCTACATGTGGTAGAATCGCCGCGATGTGGAGAGGATGCAAATAAATGTTACCGTATTTTTCGTAAATAAAAAATAATATTAGCGTTTTTTCAATACGCGCTTTCAAGTGATTAGTACACGTCGTAGACTGTCCGCGCACGCTGTTGCATGCAAACGGATGTTCTCTCCCGTTACGACTTTTGTAAGAGAAATTCGCAGCCTCGAAAATCCATATCCAACGAAGATAACAAGATGATTTGCATTTAGAGTGTCTGGGGAAATTGGTCCTGCTACTTTAATATGTGCCTCTATTTCAACTACCAATTCAAATCTGCTCTTTTCCGACGAACGCATTTCACGCATTGTGTTGTATCAACATTAGAAATAGATTCGCGTATGTTGCGACTAGTATTGAAAGCCTTTCAGTTATATGTACTCGTTAAATATACTAACCATGTTAAATTTTACTGTTAGATAAAAGAATTTATACATAGAAAAAACGATTTTTCTGAAGTATTTAAAAATTGAATTTATAGATGTGAAAATAATTTTATTGGACTAGTAAAATAATTACGTCGGAATTTCAAGCATGATCAGCAATATTGCAGAAAGTTTTCATATTTCAGCAATATGAATGTTTTATATAATTATTTTTATGGTTCAAATTATATTTTTAAATCTGCATTTAGTTAAATTTTCAGATGGGGTAGACAGACGGGGAATAAAGTGCCATTTTTAGTAGTATTTTTTGCTCTAAAACAAAGAATATTTAACTCGTACAGACCGCGCCGCTATTTATCGAAACTAGAGATCTTTAACTACGAAAAGCATGCAAAAAGTATGTGTATATATTCTTCATTAAAAAGATATTATTTTGCGGAAATCATTCGACTCTTCTTACCCCGTATGCGGGGTAAAAAGTTCCACATAATGGATAAAAAGTGTCAATATTCTATATCAAGTTTGAACTATTCTAAGAGATCAAAATAAGTACATACTTATTAGAGAGTTTTTTTTATTGTAAAGTATCTACATTAAGTGAGTTTTGGTTAAGTAACAAAGTTACAATAAAAATGGAATAAAATTAAAATATCAATCTTTTAACATAAACAGTAAAATATAAGATTATTTTTAGTAAAAATACAACTGAAAGTCTCTCGGTAATTATTCAGAGTGCGGCCTTCACCTCTGATTTCGATGAAATTAGTTTTTGCGTCGCTTTGACACATTTCTCAACCTGAATAAGTCAACTTTAACGCTTAATATCTCAGTTCGTAGGACCGATCCAACTGTTTTTTCTTACAGATTCTTTTGTTTCATACAAAAACACGGAGATGAAAGCCGCATTCTAAATAATTAGTCTCTCTGTGTAAAAAACATCACTAATGCTTATTCTATAATGATGAGTCGGTAGTCGGAAGTCTTAATCGGTAAAGTTAGCCAATCAGCATTAGTCATACAAGTTGGCAACTTCACTGATAAGACTTAGGATTACCGACTCATTGTAGAATCAGCATTAAGGATAACAAGAGCATCCTTGACACTTTTTACCCTAACAATACAAGTAAATTTTGCGGCATTGTTATTAAAAAAGTATAATAGAAATAACGTTTTAGTAACCACATTTTGAAACAATAGAATAAGATTAATAAATGCAATTATTTAATCTATCTAGGTGCAAAAATGATCTCTTCAGATCAAAATAACTAACGCTAATATTTTACTTTTGGCTCTCAAACGCACGGACACGTTCGTGTAAGCTTTCTGACAGTTACTAAGTGGCAACGAACGATGTAAAGTAAGATTTCCACTCTTAGTTGACGAATGGTGTGGCGGAATTTTCTAATTAGTGGATCATTACCAAGAAAGAGGTGGACCTTTTTTCCCGGAGACTCCTTTACTCGCCGGTCTACTTTTTAATAAAACCGTCCTTTCTGTTTGTAAACCTACATTAATTCCATTTATGTAGATTGATGATAATTTTACAATATCCGTATTACCACTATAACATATCACAATATAGAATAATATTATTTTTCTTTTTTAAAAAAAATTGTAATATACCCACTATTTAAGATTTAATATGTTCAACAAAGCTTCACGATTCTTTTCACGTTCCTTGATGGTAAGTCATTCAAATTCATTTTACTCATTTATCTGTCTAATGTGACTTTTTCTATAAATGCCAGATCATCAACGCTGCATTTTTGCCAATTTGCGAGTGACTTAATCATTGGGGACATGTGAGCTAATTGAAATTCACTATAATTTTTGCGCTGTTTATCGTCGCTGACTCTCATTAGCCTTCTATATTTTTTGTTTTTTATGTTGTTTAATATTATTTTATATTTCTTTATATATTCTAATTTCAAATTTCTACATATGTCCTATACAATAATACATATAGGGTAACTCCGACAAATACACCGCGCTGGGATTTACGCCGCAGAAGCCAGAAAAAATAGAAGTAGTGGGGGTAATTTTCCCGCAATTACTCTGTTACATGCCTTTATGTTATATTAGTGTTATGATTTCAGTTTCTTACTGTTAATATTAATGAAACTATTGTGAGTTGATTCGATTTGTCATTGTGTTAAGTAGCGCCATCATAAATTATAATCTACATAAAATGATTACTGTAGAATGTGCAAAAGACTCAGTGGTTATTTCGTGATATATGAGTGTAGAGAAACAGTAAAGCATGTTGTATAACAAAAAAGAGTACTTTACTCTTGTATTCTTTGTTTAATTTGTTGTTTTGCAGTATATTCTACCTGTTTGGGATATACGATATTTTTAGTGGACGGGATTTATGCTCAAAGCATACAAAGTGCGCAAATTGAATTCACTAAATGCAATAAACGCATTACATGAAATATGTACTTCATGTCATAACACTTGTAATGTGAGAAGATTGTAATTATTATTTATTACTTCATATACATATTTATCATTCTTATTCCTTAATAAAATTTTATAAACGTATTTTATAAGTTATTGTGTCATTTTACGTCTTATTTATATGTATTATTTGTAAATTTTTCATAAGCCGTACATACCCAGCCCTCTTCCCCTATGAGTAGCCATATATCATCCCACCCCTATGGGATATACGGCAAAAATGCAAAGGTTTAAAAAAGTTCATTTTTTAATACGAAATATAAATAATTCGGATTTCTAATATCTTTTTCATAATAGTGTGTAGACAGTACAAAATTTTTACTGATACAGTTCGTTACTTTAAACATAGTAAATAATACTTAATAAATTAAGTTTTTGATAAGTGCGGCGTATATGTACTGGAGTTACCCTAAGTATCGTCTTTGTTGAAATTTATCATTTGTATATACATGTCGAGTTTGTCATGTCTTCAGTCATTGTATTTCACGCTTCTAGCAAAATTCGGATTTGTCGACCGAATAAATCGGCGGGGTGTGCACAGGAAGCGTGACCGCATGCCGGATTTTGCCACGCAAGTATTGGAGAACGTCAAAATTGTTCATGTGGTTAAACTCAACGGAACCGACGCCATACTATCCGTTATCGTTATCCGAGAATGAATGATACGAGTCATTGGTCGGTGGATAGTTTTAGGAAATCGACGGCGACATTTGATTTACACGCTCGGCGAACGAAAATCCGGTTATATCCAAGGGAAAAACGCCGTATCGAAACATTGAAACAAACGAACGGAATTTTACTTTTATCTGAAAATCAATGAATGCAGAACGCAAGTTTATTTCGGAAAGCTATTCAACCGAGATTTATTCCACCCATTCTTGATATCGTGGCTCGCAATAATTTGGATTTTATATAAGAAAAATAGGCAGAGAAAAAATTTTTATATATTCCGTTATTGATCTAAATTAATTGTTAAAACCTGTCATATTCATAATTATATTGCAGTTAAAATGTTACAATTTATATATTCTGCTATTAAACGTAAATTTACCTTAAAAATAAATTTTTCCAATTTTATAAATAAAAATAATGTATAGAATAAAAAATTAAAAATTTTTAAATTTTATGATTCAATTTTTTCTCTCTTTTTAATAAATCATTTATATTATATTACACATTTACATGCACTAATACACTCGTTAATTCATAAAATTGTAATTTCCGCGAAGTCAATGGGTATCGGTGTGCGATTTTTCATTTATCTCACGCTGCACACGCTTTTATGAAACAGCGCAGCTCGGTAGTCGAATTACGAGAATTTTTAATTAAGTGCAAGCATTGTTTAATCAAGTGCAAGCGTTGTTGTCGCGACATAATAATGTCGAGCAAGATGTTTCATTAAACGCTTGATAGCTGCTCACGTCAATCACGTTGTTGACTGCATTCGGATGTCAATCTCGCGAGTTTTCTCGCGCGAAGTATATCGGCACGTATACGTATACATGCAAATCGCCGACTACATTCCTATGTCAGTCTCGCGAGTTTTCTCGTGGGAAATACATTGGTGCGTATACATGGCAAGCACATCGCATGCAAACAATCAGTATACATACGTACTCATACATTTAGCAGTTGCAGCTGTTCTCTCGCACGGCAAAATCTGTCGACAAAAATTCCCTCTGAAATTTCGCTCAGATTCGAGAGGAGCCCGTTTCAAATCGATACGATATCTGCCGTCAAACTTCTCGCTGATCGCGTTATCGCAACTAACTACGAGTGACGAATATCGTATCGATTTCACGATGTAAATTCAATCGATTCACACAGGTGATATGGGATCAAAGAAAATACAGGCAATAAATACAGACACGTTATAAAATATTTGCGTTTTATATGGCGCAACCGGCTAGTGGGCGTATGTAAAAAAAAAATAGAGAGAAAACGAAAAAAATTGCTAGATGTATTCGTAGAATATCCGGCTTATAATGGATACGGCTGTTGCATACAAAAGTGAAAGAGCATTTTAGATTCGCAAGCGCGCTTTTATCGCGTACCGAAGCAGCCTTTTCCGGCCGACCGTGTTATCTGTTGAACTCTTTCCCGGCTTCTATGCACGACATGCACATGTGAAAATTACGTTTTGTTACAACAGCGTTGAAGTATATCGGAAAATCGTAATAGTCAACGTCTTTTGATCTTCTGCCAATCTTTGATGCTATAATATGAATTTCAAATGTTACATGAGATCTAATATCTTTTCACATAGGCCGACGTATAAAAAAATTTTATCAAATATTATATTTTTACACGAAAAGAATAATTTTGTTAAAATACTACTCTCTAAAATTTTTAGAATGAAATGTCTTTCTAAAGAGTGAAATCTTACTCTAAAAGATAAAAAATTGAGCCACTTTTTTTCAAGATTGGCTCAATTTTCACCCTTTACAGTGAGATTTCACTCCAAAAGAATTTAGAAAATAAAAATGTAGCTAGATCTGAAAATCACAAGTCTGAAAATAATTTTGTTGACTATCAAAATTATTATGTTTAGGACGCTCAAGTTAATTGCCAGAGTATAAAAATATTTTACAGCATTGCTTATCAAACTTCCTACATAATCATTTTATTTCTTACATAATTAAATATTTTAATAGTCCAATAAAGTTTTACATCTGTACTTAAATAGATAGATTCTTCAGGAAAATCGTTTTTTCCTATGTTTTTGCATAATAAAAATAAAAGATCGAGGATTCAAAAGAAATAAAAAGATTTTTTAATCTCATTTTTAGGTTATAAAGTAAGAAGTATAATAGTATATTTTAATATGACTCTTTACTTGGATGTCTAAGTAATGTAATTTTAGAAGCGACATATAAATTCTTTTTTAGTATAATTTCTTGGATAGTTCACACAGTTAATTTGCCGCTTTTTAGATTTTTAATAAAATATTATATATATTTCTCTTTACTTTCCATGCCTTATACTCTTTTTTTTAATAAAATAATAAAATAAACATAAACTGTCATGTAAAGTGAAGCATAACGTAAAGATTTAAATTCGCAACGTTACAACATTAATATAATAAAAACATTATGCAATTTTAGATAATATTATAGGATAAACGCATTTACAGCGTTATCCTAGTCCCAATATTCTTGGATAAGTAGCCGCTTAATGAGGCATCGAGAATCGCCCACTCAACACTCGCTTCGCGCATGTGAATATCTATGACACACTTGTTTCACGCATGGCAGCACATATGAATGAAACGCAATGTCAAAACCCATGTCATGTCGATTATCAGCGGCGCGATGCGCGTATTCGTGCCAAGATAAAATCTGATATGAGCGATCTATAAACCAATTTGCATTATTACGCACGTATACGCACATATCGCGTTCGCGCGAAACGCGAAACATGACTTCTCTGCAGGCGGTGAGATTGCGGGATTGTTATCGCGACCGATAATCCAATGCCAAATCAGGAACAAATGCCTCAACATGCAGGCCGACACGGACAATAGTTGCAAATTAAAAGCGGTCGAGTCAATCGTATCGCTCGATGCGATTGCGACAAGAAAATAGCTCGCAATTAGTTCTTAATACAATCTGCAACTTGTGTTAGAATAGGTCTATTCTTTTTCGAAAAATATTCTGAACCGATGAACACTATAGATGCAATGAGTAAAACAAGTACATATTGTATATTAGTTTCACTCCAATTTAGAGCAACTTGAACTGTGTACACTAGTTCAGTACATTCTTCGAAAAAGAACAGATTTAATGTATTTACCTCATAAGATCTTTGTTATAAAATTTAACCTCTTTCTTTTTATATTATATTTTTTAAAGCATGTATCAGAAATTGACTACTTTGAGAAAGTAATAGACTACGAGTTGAAAACAAAACACGATATCTTTCAAAGAAAAATATTTTAGCAATTCCAGAAGTTACATAAAATTCCAGAAGTAACACAAAGTATTTTAGGAGACTTCTATGGAGTCTACGACACAGATTTAAAATTGAGCTTTTCTTAGCAGAGAAATATCATTTGCAGGAACTTCTTCACTTCTATTCTGCGGATGCACCACAATACCGTAATGAGTCTCCAATGAAATTTCTGTTAAAATAAACTTTATTAATTCCAAGCTGAAGCTAATCAGGTTTAAATCCTTTTATTTCTAATATAATATAGAAATATAGACGTAATTTAACTTTCCTGAGAGCCAGCTGCGAAAAAGTCGATTGCAAATTACATATGCAATTTTGTTCATGTTCCATGCAGTTAATCCGTAACTAATCTCCGCGAATTTAAAACTCTCTTTCCTTATAATTACGGGAATTAAATCTGTACGGTGCAATTGCAGTGCGTGTTTGAAATTCAAATATTCTCATCGTGATGAAATATTCATTAGGTGAGCTCGAGAGCACGTATATTCACCTAGACATAATGATATCGATGGTATCGTCTTATCATAGATTATACTTTCTTTTCTGCAAGGGCTTTCAACACATCGTAGCGTTAACGTCAATCGTTGCCCTATCTCGATACATTATTCACGAGAGAGCTCGCTTGCATGCGAGGCGTCGAACAAAATTTGTAAGATCGTAAGGAGGCCGGAAACTGCATCAGTGGGAACTAGGAGCTGCGTCATGGGAAATGTTGGACTCATCTTCTCGTAAATGTCAATCGATCCCATCTGCTATAATAAGCAACAGTAACTTTCTCAGAAGACGCGTGCAGAACTAGCTCGATGTAAAAGCAAAATTCTTCTCGAGTTTATCCTCGTTGCCGCTTTAAGCTCATATAACGCCTATCCCCGACATCTCGCTTATGAATTTTACGAGCATCGATAAAATTCTCTATTTTAATCTCTTCTGTATGTCGTGATCAGATTTTAATGGAGCAAACAGATGCGGAGTGCAAATAGCGGCAGTTAGACGAAACGAGGAAACGAGGATTTCTATATAACGACGATGTATATCATCGAGCTTAGAGTCTCAATTGTGCAATATAGAAGCTTAATGGACAATTATTAGGAATAGATTGCACTAATGTATGGGTTAACCACATAATTCTAGTTTAATTACACTAGTTTACAAGATATTTCTGTAAGAACATATGAACATTGTTTCAAACATAGGGTAATTTTCGACGCTAAGCTCGAATCTTAGAAATATTTCCATCAGATCTGACTCGAGTTTTCGAGATATAAAAAAAAATTTTTTCTAATGTATAATGAAGTTTTATTGAAGTTAAAAAAACAAAAAAGTGCTAAGTGTGTAATTTTTTTTACATGAC
This sequence comes from Trachymyrmex cornetzi, assembly GCF_001594075.2. Classification (NCBI taxonomy): domain Eukaryota; kingdom Metazoa; phylum Arthropoda; class Insecta; order Hymenoptera; family Formicidae; genus Trachymyrmex; species Trachymyrmex cornetzi. The sequence goes on along the minus strand of NW_017300081.1, from coordinate 48,973 downwards.
TTTCTGTTTCACATTAATTAAAGCTATAATAAAGTATTAAAGCTTATAGCGATAGTCGCCTAACATATTTTCATCCCAACATCCTTGATAACGTTTTTGAACTCCTGACATTTTTGAAATCCTGATGGAAACGTTTATCTTGCTCATCACTTGTCGCACCCAAATTATTCGGAAAAAAAATTAGCTATTATAATATTGTTTTGAAAATTGACACGCTATTTAAAAAATCGACTTAAAGGATTTTTTCTGGCAATTTAATTCGAACTCAGTATCTCAAAAATATGTTTAAAAAGATTACTTGCTTTTCTTGCACTAAAAATAATTCCAAACTTTTGTAAACTAGTGTTATCCTTATGAAAACTGCAACATTATGTATAACCTCTCTAATTTTCATTAGAATTATTTTAATTCAACCTGTTTTCGTAATGCTCCATGTAACTTGGAATATATGTAACATGTTATGTTATTAGTTTTAATTCCTTTATTATATTTTTGCGGAATGATATTTTCTCTCATTGTAATGTAATTTTACGCTCGCTTCTCGCTTCCCTTTTTACCAAGTCTCGAGATAATCAAGTAGACCAAATCATGATAAAATTACTCCTAGGCAAATAGAGGCAATGAGGGCAAAAAAGCTTTAACCACGAAATTTAATCCCATTTTGGATAATGTAATCTCTCTCGAGCGAGCGTGTGCAACGTTTTTCCGTTTCTCCTTTTAGCGATTCTACATCGATCATCATATAAGCCATTCTCGCTGCATACCGTAAGACTAGATAGTAGTAGACTAGCGAACGAGCGACGTCGTCATAAATCTCGCAACTAACGTCCAACATTTCTATGTTATCCACCTGGCAGCCGGAATCGAACTCGCGGCGACCATAGTCGTAAATAAATCGCCGCCGTCGCTTTTATCGGAAGTCACAACACTCGCGTGGCGATTCTCAGCACGGGAACATAAATCGCGTCCGGAACGAAGCAACTGCCAGCCAATCCCGCGTATCCTGCTGTAGGAGATGCGGAAAGTAGCCGGTCGAGAGATCGCGTATAAAAGAGGATGATATCGCAACAGTGATCTATGCATTGCCGTATGTAACGCTGTGCTAAATCACCAATTCGCAAAGACCGCCTTCCGATAAGGATAAACGTGAATACACTCGATATAAATCAAATTAAGATGTTCGCATGTTTTTCTTAAATTAAACACTTCGATAGCGATGCTTGAAAAAGTAAACTTACATCATAGTATTTATATACATAATATTTACAATATTTTTAATTGACTTATTGTAGAAGCGATTCAATCATTATACGCAGCATAATTTAATATAGAAAATATTCTCTTAACGCGAGTTTAAATTTTATTAAAAATTTATATCTGTATAAATTGACTCAGTAATATACACAGAATATTTTGAAATATTCAATTTTGCGATATGTAAATTTTTCTTGACAACTTGTAATAGAATTGTCGAAACTGAATTTAATCTGATTTCGATCTCGGTTAAATTCAGTTTCGACAATTCTATTACATCTTGTCTTTAACATGATATTCAAGAACGATTGTCGGTAGGTTCGCTAATATCAATATTAGCTCTCCCTGCGATTATTCCGAGTCAAGTGCAATCGATATTGTCTGTTCCAAAATCTATAAATAATTCATAGCTGGGTGGAGCAAAACATGCGGTTTTAGAAGAGAGAATCGCGTGTAATCACAGGAAAAATTCAATCAACATCTTGTGTGCAATCAAGAGGATCAAGAGAAAACTAAGATATTTTTACCGAAGCGTGCAACAGAACTAGCAGTGAATTATTTATTACCAACTCTCTCGCTTTTAACTTCCACAATTTTAGATACTTTTCTCACTTATACAGAAACATATCCTAGTTTTCGGTGCTCTTACGTATCTTTTAAAAAACAAATATAATTAATCAGAAGAAAATCGTGTAATTTGAAGTCAAAAGGAAGGCAACGCAAACATAAAACTTAGCCTTTTTGTCTATTTTCCTACAATTCAGACATTGAAAACAACATCAAAAATTTCTCGAACACCTAAAAGCTTCTGATATTTTTTTTTCTCTTGAAACAAATACTCATCTCTGAAAGTAATTTTACTCGAGTAGCATTCAATTCACTAATTGTTGCTAGTCAGATTGATGTTAGTTCATCAGCTCTAATAGACTTTAATGGAAACCGCGAAAGCCTTGAAGATTGCAATCGCGTAGATTGACGGTTCGCAGTACACTTGTGTATTAAACAAGTGCGATGTAACAATGAAGTCTCTCTCATCGTAGTTACGATGGTTTCACGTATGTATGCCATCACAATTTGTGTAATTTCCAATTCTCGTGTCATCATTGCTATCGTTGTTTTATTGATGCCGTATTGATACACAGTAAATTGCGGATCGTAGCTACGCGCATCTACGTCGTATGTAATATCGCCTGCTGGGAAATTGCTTTATTAACATCCAACACGTATGCTAGGATGCGTATACACTGTCAGCTTTTGGAACGCCACGTGGATACATGCGGCCTTTAATAACAAAATAGTATAGCTAGGACAAGATATGAGATTAACAATGACGAGTCGGTTAGCCACAAATTCGATGATCTATAATCCGCTTAGTGATCGAAGTTGTGCGCATTATTGAGATAACGCAAAGATTCGGTTATTTATAATCTGTGTGATTTTTCTTGTACTAATCAAGCGGTGTACTCTCTCTCTAATCAAGCATTTGTGAGGCCGAATCGAATCGAAACGAATATTTGATATATTCGAAAACGAATCAAATTAAATTTGAAATTTTCCCGAATTTATATTAAAACGAAGCAAATAGAATAGGCGAATTCGAAATCGAATTACTGAAGATGCGACATTTCGAACTTATTCAGTTTCGAATTTCTCAGATTCGGAAACGAATCGAATCGAATGCACTATAATTCGATTCGGATAATAAAAGAATTATAATAATAATATATACAATAATTATATATAAATTATATGTATATAAATAAATTAAAAAATTTTAATTTTCCATGCGAATAGTCTACATATTTAATTCGATTCGAGCAGGAAAATTAAAATTTTTTTAATACAAAAATCTGTGAGAAATATTGTTACCGTAAACATCTTTTATCGAACGTATATCAAAAATTAATTACAAATTAATATATAGTATTCTATACGATAATTTGACTTCTGAAAACACTTAGTTGAACTTCCGACAATTCGATTACAACAGAAACAGATGCGAACGAACAAAAGTACGTATATTTTATTTGAAGAGAATATATAATCACTTGGGAGCAGAAAATAACTGATTCTTTCGTTGATGCTAAGATATTTTCGCAATCTCCGATGCGATCGATACGGTGAGAAGTACTCGATCGCGCAGGCACTATTTGTGATTCCCATCACGGCGCCAGGTATCAGTTTCCGTTTGTGATTTCCATTTAAACGCGGATATAATATAAATCTCTTCCTCGCGCGTCCAGGCGGAAAGAACACGGTCGCGAACGCGGCTGTCAATAAAGTGCTCAGAATTAAAATTTAACTCTGCTGAGGAGTTTAAATCTGGCAGTTATACCCAGATTCCAATTGATTGTCCGATTACTCGATTTTAAACAAAACAACTGAATATGTAGAAATCGTTATGCGCGTTTTCTTATACAGTTTATTGCGGCACGCTTCACACATTCCGGATATATGCGATAATTATACATTGTTTAACTTAATCTTGGTAATGCACTTCGTATAAGACGCAATTTTCATTTTCAGACGTCGTGGTTTCTTATTTTTGATAAAAATACTTTCGTAAGTTTCAAGAAATCTCGTTATATTGCATTTGCGTTGAAAGAAGATGATTATTTTGCGGGATATTAATGGAAGTGTTGCAGTATGATCAAGTGAACATGCAATCGCATTCTGTCGTAAATTCGTTCCTGTTAAACCTTTAAGCTGGTACATGCAAAAGCTTGCATAGTTATAGCGTTTTAACATCAGCGGTTAGCTGTATCTACGTAATATCGTTATTGAAAGTTCCATGTAACGTTGTTAATCTTTAATGTATGTGTTTTGTACTTTTTATCAATGCAATATTCTATGTGTCTTCATTATGACGTAACAATATATTGCTTTTTAATGGAAGAGATATTGCAAACTCATTATTTTTAACTATAAATTATAACATCGTATCAACTGGAATATCCGTGTCATCTCTTTTTCCTGCGTGACATTTATTTTCAAAAATATGTAAAATTCTGTATCATTTAGGCAATTCCTAAATTATTTGAATAAAGAACTCTGTTGAGAGAGAGGTAGAAGTTATTTATTTTGTTTGAAATAATTAATAATTATTTAAAAATATTACTTCAAACACAAATCTTATCTGCTATGATATTATAAGCATATTATTTTATTTTAAATAAAATATTTTTTCAAATTTTTTGTTTGCTTATAACATGATAGCAGATAAGCTATGAAATGTTTCCCTTGTAATATCACGTATACAGGCTTCGTTATCCCTCGCATAATGTCACGTGCCATATTAAGGTTGATCGAACAGGATCATGGCTTTATATCGTATCATAAAAAATGTACATATCAATGAAGTACCTATTCTAAGCGTGCATTTATCCGATAGCATTAGCATTAATCTAACTTGTCCGATCGAGAGTATCCTCCAGCCAGTCCGATGAATTCATCACGCATCGTCGAACACAGCCGGATGTTCGGTCGCGCTGACGGAATTAATTAGCAAGCCAATAGCTGAAAAGCCGAAGCTCGGATCATTGCATAAAAGAGCCTTGAGGACGAGGATCGAGAAATTAAAGTCCTGTTTCTCACCAGGATACCTCGTGCGACAGTTTAATTAAGCCTCATCGAAACAATTTAATTTTTTAACCTTATCTAAAAAAAATAACTGGCAGGTAATGGAGTAATTATTTAATTCTTTGAAATCCTATATTAAAATACATTTGATACACGCAATACTTTATTAAAATTACTTAAAGCTTGTCAAAAGTGCTTAAGCACCAAGACTCGTTTTGATGGAAAATGACTTTCTTCTCCTAAAATTATTTAATATAAATTAAATTTAATATAAATAATTATAAATCAATATTTATTTTTTTTACTTGTAGAAGAAATTCTAGCAAAAATTAAGAATAAAATTTATTTTATTAGATGTTGTCACCGTTATATTAACTGATCCTTATGAAGAATACCAGTCACGAGCTCACAATTGCTCGAATAAAGCTTAATTAGCGTAACTGTGTCGTTAAAGCGAATCCTTGTCACGAACATCCTTTCGCGCCACCGAGCTGGCACAGGAACGCGCATAGTCGCAGATAAATTTACGCAAGTGTTTGCCCCGATTAGTTGAGAAAACGCGCTAATTTGCCGAGCTATTGTCGTGGTGGTCTACTTCATTCTGTTAACTTGGCAGCCACCGAAAAAATCCATTTTCGCAAAGTGGCGATTTGTAGACTGCACAAAGATTTGTGCTCCACATAATTCGCCGCGTATATTATGAATAATCAATAGAAATTGGTAGTTCAGTACATCACTGTCAGGACTACTTTCGAATAGGTGATGCGATCAAAAGATACTTGGACGAAATTACCCCCAACTACCCTCCCATTCTGGTAAACTTTTTATCTTAAAGTATTGTAGGTTACACTACAGTTTTCTTTAGTGGAATCTATAAATGTTTGCACCTATCCGATAACATGAATATTTTAAACAATATCAGAAGAGTACGATAAAAAATTCGTTATCATTGATTCCTTTAAAAAGGATTTAAACAAAAAATAACTACGGCACAATAAATGTATAAAAATACGCACGAAATATTCAAAACTGTTGAACAATTGTGGCTGTGCAATATAGATAAGCTTACTGAATATATGCTATTGATAAGTTTACAAAAATGCTTGCTAACATGCATAGGAAAAAAATATTTACATGTAATAATTGTGATGGCAATATAAAAGCAAATAATCCGAGAAAAAACAGATTTTTCTTCCTCACACTGTGAAGAAATAAATTCTCAATGAAATACTATGTTATTTTTGTGCAACTTTGTATACAAACATCAAACTCAAAATTACGAATCTTTTGTTAGACTTCTGTAGTAATTTAAGAAAACGGTCTTAACGAACCGCATTTGTGTGTGATAGTAAGATTCACCGTAAATGTGTCAAATTTTCAATTAAAACTACGTCCTAAACTCTAAACGGATAATCACCAACTATCTCATAACTGTCGTCATTAATCTAAGCTCTAAGCAATACTCCATTTCATGTGCAGCTGCCGACATTCACGACTAATTGTTACGATCCGTAACATGCGAAACAGCGAACAATCAAGAGAGATAAATTTGGTAGATACTTGTACAGGCAATCTGTTGTATTTAAACAATGCTGCATAATAAAGTAAAATATAAGATATACTGATTATATAACGGAAGATTTATATTCTCTCGAGAGTCTCTCGAGATTCTGTTTAATCAGAATAAAAGTAATTATATTTGCCATACTTTCGAAAAGAATTCAATAACACTTATTTGATAAGTATACACGATAGCTGATCGTAAATGGTTGGGCGTTTTCATATAATTGGACCATGTAAGTTCGAAGAAACGAGCTCTCTCACACAGATCAATATTCAGAAGTTCGAAAAGAAGTATGATATAAGAAAATGTCGACAGCGTTATTTTTCGCGAATATTGTATTTCAGACTAGCAAGAATATCTTTGCATACACTGAACAAAAATTGGTTAAATTAAACTGAAATCGTATATAATAATCAGACTGTTTGGTGAAATATAAACGATCCATAATTTGGATTAAAATAACCAGACAAATTTAGTTGCATATATTTTGGTTACGATAATCAGATACATTTAGTTACATAGATTCTGGTAAAAATAATAAAACTTTTTTGTTGAAATAGTATTTTAACAAGTATAACATAGTGTTTGTTGAAAAAGTATTTAATTATGATAATCAGAAATTCTAAACAGAATTTCTAATTATTAAATATTCTGATATTTTAACGAATGGTTTTGTTAATTTTTGAATTTATGCAACTAAATTCTGTTTAGAATTTCCAATTATCTCCCAGTACTCTTTTAACCATATACATATCATATTAATCCAACCAGCTTTTTTTTCCTTGTAGTCAGTCATATTAACTAAATACTTGAATGTTATTCCTTAACCAAATTTTAACCGGTGTCAGTATCCCAATTCTGGAACTCTTTAACGATAGTATCATTACATTGGCGTTGCACAGGTATTAAATACGGTACAAAATTTGTGAACCAAAATATTTGATTACAATAATTAAAAATTCTACTATTTTACTTTCACTAAAATTTACAAGCATATCTTGTTAGTTCAACCATGATTGTGTTTTCTTCATGCATGTAATATTTTTCAATAATCAACTAAGCTTAAATCGAAAAGATACATTCCATCGCTTCTTTTTTAAATTTACAATAATTCTACATGAAAGTAAAAATTGGTAAAATTTGATGTATTTTATCACATGCCTATAATATAGATAACTATGCTATTCGAGAATACCATTGACTACGCCAAGGTATGCACGTTCATTCAGTATGACAGAAATGCATTTGGAAATATTCCACACGTTAAGCGACGTCAACGATGACGGCACTAATGATTGCAATTCCGTACATCAGACTTGTACTTGATAAACTTTGCGCGTCGAGCGATAGACACATATGCATTATAACGTTAGACGAAAGTAGACCGTAGTGTTAACTGTTAAATTATTTTTGTTTATATTTTACGCGGAATTTTATTAAATTCCGATGAAATATTTTAGCCGTAATCCAATATTATTTTATTCATCAGTTTACATTATTATTAACACGTTTTTAATAGCTCACAAAATTATTTCGTACACGTTAAAAGTATTGTAGATCTAACAATGTAGTTAAAATAGTCCTTAATTTCCGCATCTATATCTGATACATAATTTGTTGATAATGACGTCTAGATAAGTAGGTCAGCTTACGTGAAAATTTTCGAAATAAATTTAATCGTTGTAGAAATAATCAAAGGACCGGTACGGGTACACAACGTAGAGAATTTGATCCGATATATATTTCATGAAGTGAATGGTTGTTGAAACAAAGTTATATCATGTCAGAGAATATAGAGGATATTCTCGGATAACTATAGACTGTTAATGAAGTGCTTCCGTGCACATAATACTTTTATTGCTCTAGTATTAGATTGCAGTTGCACACGTTTGTTTCTCGTGGCACTCTGTGCGTCGGTGTCAAGTATATTATGCGATCTTGTTAATCCGATTAATTTGAATAGTGTCGCTAAAAATTCTTGAAATATTTTTGCTACGTAAATGAAAGGTAAAACATTAACGGGAGCTTTTAAGCGAAATGTTAATTCGATGCAAGCCTGCAAATTAACGACGGGGAGGATACTAACTTTCTTATCCTCTGTTTAACGCATTACTCAAGCTAGGGATTAAGCAAACTGTACCATATGAATATGGAGATTATGTACGATTTATGGACGCTCAGCGATTAAGCCAACATGTTTGTTAAGTAACTGTGCCCGAAATAATCTGAGACCGTGGCTTTGCAAACACGTAGCTTATTCATAGAGAACAAAATGGTTAAGGTACTCAAGAAAATGGCTGTTACTTGGAATAACGAAGTACCTTTTGTTTGTATTGCATTTAGATTATGTTTGGGATTGGTGTTAGGAAAATATGTTTTGAAGAACATATTCAATTTGTCCTAAAGTTCGGTAATAAACTCTTCGCCCGCACATGCATCTAAGAGAAAATGTTTTATTCTTTTTTTTATATAAATTATGTAATATGAGATAAGGCATTAATGTGCAAAGAGATTATAAAGAATCGATAACAGGAAGAAAGACGTGTTTGCAAAGCCACGTTCTCAGATTATATTTGGTACAAGAAAATGACTAACTTAATTGGAAAAAATAAATGTTACTGAGGATTGATCATCGACGCAAATGGAAATTTTCGACCAATGATCCAATTCGAGCCCTTGATCCAAGTTGGGTCGAGCCAATTCTGAGTGGTGACGTGGCTCGTTTGCTAACGTTGACAGACGTTGCGCTTTGTAGTGCATGCGAGGGACGCGATAGATATGGACGCCGAACGACAGATACGGCGATGCGGGGGTAAAAGACGAGAAAGCAAGCACATATAACAGGCAGTGCCGTTGATAGCAACGGCACTGTTTGCGCGCCGATAAAAGCGGCACAGGATCGCGAAGAAGGCGATAGCGAACCTAGCGCGTCCATTTTATAGTTTTAATTAATACCGTTCGCTTTTTCTCCTTTAACCTCGGGGCGCAGCTGCACGGTGCGTTTAATAATAAAAAGAAACAAAAAATATCAATAATATACATTCTATCCATTAGTATAATAAAAAGTTTCTTCGTGCACCCTGTTTGCAAATGTTTTTGAGTTATAATTTCCTAAAATTGTTGGAAATGTTTGAATAAATGATCAGTGTATAAAAATAGACGAATATTCGAATAAATTCTAATTTTTTATGCCAAATACTTAAAAGTTTTAAGAATATAATTATTTCCCCGCATAATATTCTTCTTCTTCCATTTAGTTGAATCATTTCTCGCAAGCAGGCTTTTGTTTGTAAAGCACTGACAAAGTTTTGTTATTCCAATTTGATAGAGGCCAATCAAGGACAGTTTTGTAAGAATTTTCAATATTATTCTACGTGGCGTCGTGCAAAATTTTCTTAGTGTTGACCGGCTCGGAAAAGTTTAAAAGAGTTTAATTGGTTAATATTATTTTTCGTGCATTCTTGCATCAGATTTTATAATAATTAAATAGATCGGATACGCTTCCGTTATTCTAACAAACAATTTTTCGTAAAGAAATTAAATGAAAAGAATGCATTTTGGTAATTTTTCTAAGAGTCTTTTTATATGTAGAGATTTATCTGTAGTGACTTCCTTTTTTTACATATATAATCTTTTCTGTAATTATTGAAAATTGCGTTTAGATAAAAATTTTCTAACTCTGCAATTCTAACTAATTTCGAATATTCGCATTTTTAAAAATTAATATTAATTTATAAGTTAAATGCTTATATCTTATATTTTTGATATTTAAAGAAAAAAATATATAATTATATCATAACTAAATTATATCATAACTCTTTAAAATTTTGTTAAGAACATCAACTAAATGTATTCATAAAAGTTATTATTGATGCTTTTCTATAGTACAGTTAGAGATCTTTCATAAAAAATATTGATTTGTGAAGTATGAAAAACGCAAGATTGGCCATATTAAAAACTTTTGAAGAACAGCCTCAATACCTGTTATAAACCAAAAAGCAGATAAAAGTTGAAATATCGAAAAATAGAGATATTGGATAAATTGCTGACTTTGACGTATCTTTGACGTCTTTCGTTCACTGATGAAGCGTCACAGTTATTACAAAGACACAAAAGCGTGCGTCATCGGACTAGTGATCCCACTCATTCATCAATATCAGAGAAATTTCTTCGGATATGATAACAGTTGAAACTGACATTTTTTGCGATATTTAATTTTCTCAATGTGAAGAAATGTAATTTTGAAATTGGCTTTAGTCAACTTTAGTGAGGTGTCTAATTTGATTCAAATTTTTTATTCGATGTTCACAGCTATTCTTTGCTTGACTGAGAAACAGGATTTCTCTCGAATGCGCCAATAACTTCGTTGTACACGTAGGATGAAAGATAATATAAAATATAAAAATATCTCAGAAAAGAAACTGAATAATCTTTCTTGTAAAGCTATGAACGTTTAAGGCTTTTCCGTTCTGTCTATGCTTTGCTGTCCTTTCCTTTTTAATTAAAAATAATATTTTCGGATGTCTTAATGAAATTTAAGAAACGTATATTGCAATTGTGCTTACGTTTGGAAATAGTCAACCTTTAGCAGAATTTGCAGGAATTTAATTACGCGAAATATCAAGGAAAGTCTTTGTAGTGTATACATATTGAAACTCGCGAATAATTACACCTGTCTTCAATGCTATTCTCATCGCTCTCGTTATCGTTTGTATAATGAAGCAGAATTTCAAACACGTTTGTATAAACCCACAGCAATGAAATACGATCACCAGATACTACTGTTGCCTACGAAAGAATTTTAAAAGTAATTCTTAAATATTTATGGTACTAAAATTAACGTCCTCTATGATATTGATGAAGAGGTTAAACGAAGAATAATTGAGCTGATATATTTTACATTGAGACTGGTATCTATGAAAATAGACGAATTTGCTAAACGACATCAATGGCCATGACACGAATATCGCTTTTGTATTTTTATCTTTTGTATCGCTCCTATGTTACGAGTAACTGCGAACGTAGTCTCTCATAGAATACCAAAAACCATCTGTGACTACTATCGCTTGTA